>NC_077233.1:162918283-163173283 GCF_027887165.1 Monodelphis domestica | reverse complement strand
ACTTTTCTGCCTTGAAGCCAATACACAATATTGATTCCAAGATGGAAGGTAAGTGTTTTATTTTTTAAAAAAAAGTTAAGGCAAGGGCACTTTCCCTTAAAAAGGAAAGGAAATCTTGATGATGTTACTAAGGCATTCAAATTTGTGTCATCTGAGCAAAGGACCAACTGTTAAATTTTCAGCATGAGTAATAATAACAACAAAACAACAATAATATATACAGTACTTTCGTTATGCAAAGCACTATGCTAAGAGTTTTACAATTATCTCTCCAGAAGATAGAAGCCATTACAACCCCCCCCTCTTTTTTTTTCAGATGAGGAAACTGAGACAAACAGAGGTTAAGTGCCTGACCTGGGGCCACTCAGACAGTATCTAAGGCCAGATTTGAATTCAGGAAGATGAGTTTTCCCAATTTCAGGCTTGGCACTCTATCCACTGTGCCAACCAGTTACACTTAGTGCTGTTTTTCCAGTTGCTATTTATATCCTGAAACTTGTAGTATTTAAATTAGTTGTGGGGCTTAAATTGTTGTAGATAAAAGAGTGGTCGCCATAAACTGTGAGATTTAAAATGGTTGAGGTCTTAAACTGTAGTGATAAAAATAGTGGAAGATATGATAGATATAAGAGAGGGTGAGTAAATTTGACCGCAGAAATATGTTTCACTACAGTGTCTTGGGTTTAAAATCAAATATAAGGTGGTCGCCAGGGAAATATTCCCAATTATTCAAATACCCAAGTCAATTGGGTTTTATAGAGATTTTAATTAACAATACAATGAGAAATCAAAGAAAGAGAGAGAGAGTAAGAAAGGAATAAGTATGAAGAGCCTCAAGCCAATATGGCCTAGACCTGAGTCTTTTTTTTTTTTAATTTTATAGTATTTTATTTGTTCATTTCCATGCATTTTTCATTAAAGACAAAGATCATTTTCTTTTCCTCCCTCCAACCCCCCGTGGCCGACGCGTGATTCCACTGGTATCATATGTGTTCTTGACTTGAACCCATTGCCATGTTGTTAGTATTTGCATCAGAGTGTTCGCTCTGAGTCTTTCCTCTGTCATGTCCCCTCAGCCATTGTAGTCAGGCAGTTGCTTTTCCTCGGTGTTTCTATTCCCTCAGTTTGTCCTCTGCTTTTGGATAGTGTTTTTTTCTCCTTGATCCCTGCAGATTGCGCAGGGACATTACACCACCACTAATGGAGAAGTCCATTATATTCGATGATACCACAGTGTGTTTGTCTCTGTGTACAATGTTCTCCTGGTTCTGCTCCTCTCGCTCTGCATCACTTCCTGGAGGTTGTTCCAGTTCACATGGAAATCCTCCACTTTATTATTCCTTTGAGCACAATAGTATTCCATCACCAACATATACCACAATTTGTTCAGCCATTCCCC
This sequence comes from Monodelphis domestica, assembly GCF_027887165.1. Lineage (NCBI taxonomy): Eukaryota > Metazoa > Chordata > Mammalia > Didelphimorphia > Didelphidae > Monodelphis > Monodelphis domestica. Next base: position 163,171,884 of record NC_077233.1, on the reverse strand, counting down.
AATTGATGGACATCCCCTCATTTTCCAATTTTTGGCCACCACAAAGAGCGCAGCTATGAATATTTTTGTACAAGTCTTTTTGTCCATTATCTCTTTGGGGTACAAACCCAGCAGTGCTATGGCTGGATCAAAGGGTAGACATTCTTTTATCGCCCTTTGTGCATAGTTCCAAATTGCCCTCCAGAATGGCTGGATCAGTTCACAACTCCACCAGCAATGAATTAATGTCCCTACTTTGCCACATCCCCTCCAGCATTCATTACTTTCCATAACTGTTATGTTAGCCAATCTGCTAGGTGTGAGGTGATACCTCAGAGTTGTTTTGATTTGCATCTCTCTGATTATAAGAGATGTGGAGCACTTCTTCATGTGCTTATTAATAGTTTTGATTTCTTTATCTGAAAACTGTCTATCCATGTCCCTTGCCCATTTATCAATTGGGGAATGGCTTGATTTTTTGTACAATTGATTTAGCTCTTTATAAATTTGAGTAATTAAACCTTTGTCAGAGGTTTTTATGAAGATTTTTTCCCAACTTGTTGTTTTCCTTCTGATTTTAGTTACATTGCTTTTGTTTGTACAAAAGCCTTTTAATTTGATGTAGTCGAAATTATTTATTTTACATTTTGTGATTCTCTCTATGTCTTGCTTGGTTTTAAAGTCTTTCCCTTCCCAAAGGTCTGACATGTATACTATTCTGTGTTTACCCAATTTACTTATGGTTTCCTTCTTTATGTTTAAGTCTTTCACCCATTTTGAATTTATCTTGGTATAGGGTGTGAGGTGTTGATCTATTCCTAATCTCTCCCACACTGTCTTCCAATTTTCCCAGCAGTTCTTATCAAATAGTGAATTTTTGTCCCAAGACCTGGGATCTTTGGGTTTATCGTATACTATCTGGCTGAGGTTGCTTTCCCCCAGTCTATTCCACTGATCCTCTTTTCTGTCTCTTAGCCAGTACCAAATTGTTTTGATGACTGCTGCTTTGTAATATAGTTTGAGGTCTGGGACTGCTAGGCCCCCCTCATTAGTGTTTTTTTTCATTATTTCCCTGGATATCCTTGATCTTTTGTTATTCCAAATGAACTTTGTTATGCTTTTTTCCAAATCAGTAAAGAAATTTTTTGGGAGTTCCATGGGTATGGCACTAAATAGATAAATAAGTTTGGGCAGGATAGTCATTTTTATTATGTTGGCTCGTCCTACCCATGAGCAGTTAATGTTTTTCCAATTGCTCAAGTCTAGTTTTAGTTGTGTGGCGAGTGTTTTGTAGTTGTGTTCATATAGTTCCTGTGTTTGTCTTGGGAGGTAGATTCCTAGGTATTTTATTTTGTCTAAGGTGATTTTGAATGGGATTTCTCTTTCTAGTTTTTGCTGCTGAGCTGTGTTGGAGATATATAGAAAAGCTGATGACTTATGTGGGTTTATTTTGTATCCTGCAACTTTGCTAAAGTTGTTGATTATTTCAATTAGCTTTTTGGTTGAATCTCTAGGATTCTTTAAGTAGACCATCATGTCATCTGCAAAAAGTGATAACTTGGTCTCCTCCTTGCCTATTTTGATGCCTTCAATTTCTTTTTCTTCTCTAATTGCTACTGCTAGTGTTTCTAGTACGATGTCAAATAATAGAGGTGATAATGGGCATCCTTGTTTCACTCCTGATCTTATTGGGAATGCATCTAGTTTATCCCCATTGCAGATGATATTAGCTGATGGTTTTAGATATATACTGTTTATTATTTTTAGGAATGACCCTTCTATTCCTATGCTTTCTAGTGTTTTTAATAGGAATGGGTGTTGTATTTTATCAAAGGCTTTTTCTGCATCTATTGAGATAATCATGTGGTTCTTGTTAGTTTGCTTGTTAATGTGGTCAATTATGTGGATGGTTTTCCTAATATTGAACCAGCCCTGCATCCCTGGTATAAATCCTACTTGATCATGGTGGATGACCCTTCTTATCACTTGCTGAAGTCTTTTTGCTAGTATCCTATTTAAGATTTTTGCATCTATATTCATTAGGGAGATTGGTCTATAGTTTTCTTTCTCTGTTTTTGACCTGCCTGGTTTTGGAATCAGTACCATGTTTGTGTCATAAAAGGAGTTTGGTAGAACTCCCTCTTTGCTTATTATGTCAAATAGTTTGTATAGTATTGGGATTAACTGTTCTCTGAATGTTTGATAGAATTCACTGGTGAATCCATCAGGCCCTGGGGATTTTTTCTTAGGAAGTTCTTTGATGGCTTGGTGGATTTCATTTTCTGATATGGGATTATTTAAGAATTCTATTTCCTCTTCTGTTAGTCTAGGCAGTTTGTATTTTTGTATATATTCATCCATATCACTTAAATTGGTATATTTATTGCCATATAATTGGGCAAAGTAATTTCTAATGATTGCCTTAATTTCCTCTTCCTCAGAGGTGATGTCCCCCTTTTCATCTTTGATGCTGTTAATTTGCTTTTCTTCCTTCCTTTTTTTAATTAGATTGACCAGTACTTTGTCTATTTTGTTTGTTTTTTCAAAGTACCAGCTTCTTGTCTTATTTATTAAATCAATGGTTCTATCACTTTCAATTTTATTAATTTCTCCCTTAATTTTTAGGATTTCTAGTTTGGTTTTCTGCTGGGGGTTTTTAATTTGGTCACTTTCGAGTTTTTTTATTTGCATTTCCAATTGATTGATCTCTGCTCTCCCTAGTTTGTTAATATATGCACTCAAGGATATGAATTTACCTCTGATTACTGCTTTGGCTGCATCCCAAAAGGTTTGAAAGGATGTCTCGCCATTGTCATTTTCCTCGATGAAGTTATTAATTGTTTCTATGATTTCTTCTCTAACTAAACGATTTTGGAGTATCATATTGTTTAGTTTCCAATTAGTTTTTGATTTGGTTTTCCATGTACCATTACTGATCGTTATTTTTATTGCCTTGTGGTCTGAAAAGGCTGCATTTATTATTTCTGCTTTTCTGCATTTGTGTGCCATGTTTCTGTGACCTAATGTATGGTCAATCTTTGTGAATGTGCCATGTGGTGCTGAGAAGAAGGTGTATTCCTTTTTATCCCTATTTATTTTTCTCCATATGTCTATTAATTCTAATTTTTCTAAGATTTCGTTCACTTCTTTTACCTCTTTCTTATTTATTTTTTGATTTGATTTATCTAAATTTGATAATGGTTGGTTCAAGTCTCCCACTAATATGGTTTTACTGTCTATTTCTTCCTTCAATTCTCCTAGTTTCTCCATTAGAAATTTGGGTGCTATATTATTTGGTGCATATATGTTGATTAGTGATATTTCCTCATTATCTAAAGTCCCTTTTAACAAAATATAATAACCTTCCCTATCCCTTTTGATCAGGTCTATTTTTGCTTTGGCTTTATCAGATATCATGATTGCCACTCCTGCCTTCTTTCTGTCACTTGAGGCCCAGAAGGTCTTACTCCATCCTTTAATTCTGAACTTGTGGGTGTCTACCCGCCTCATGTGTGTTTCTTGGAGACAACATATGGTAGGGTTTTGGATTCTAATCCATTCTTCTATTTGTTTACATTTTATGGGTGAGTTCATCCCATTCACGTTCAATGTTATGACTGTCACTTGTGGACTCCCTGGCATTTTGATATCCTTCCCTAATTCTAACCTTTCTTCTTCAGCTCTACCTTTTAGTCCAGTGATTTACTTTAAATCAGTCCCCCTTGTATTTCCCTTTCTACCCCCCTCCCTTCTAATTCCCTCCCTTATTTTCCCCTGTAGTCTTTTTAAAAATCCCCCCCCCCACCCTCTCCCTCCCTTGTACTGCTTCCCTCCCCACCAGTCTGTTTTTTACCCTTCTACTCCTCTATAGGGCGCAAATCTATTCTCTTCCCCAATGGATTGGATTGTTCTTCCCTCTTTGGGTCAGTTTCAAAGTACGTAAGAGTTGAATATTTCCTATCTCCGACCTCTTTACCCTTCCAGTGTATCGATGTTCTCCCCCCTCCCGCCATGAGCTTCTTTGTGACATATAAATTTACCCCCATTTGTTTCTTTTCCCATTTCTTTTAGTCATAACCTCTTCTTTTTTAGCTTTAGTCATGTATATATATGTATATATATATACATACACATGTATATGTATTTATGCATGCATATCTCTATATACCTATTTATGTCTTGTCCTTTCATCCTATACAGTTTGTCACTGTTCCCTCTGAGTGTAGTTCTTCTAGCTGCTTAGGTGATAGCAACAGTTTTTAAGAGTTGCCAATGACCTCTTTTCTTATAGGGATACATATCATTTTAACTTATTGAGTCTCTTAAAAAAAACCTTTGTTGTTGTTGTTGTTTTTCCCCTCTTTTTTAATTACCTTTTGATGATTCTCTTGAATTCTGTGGTTGGACTTCGAATTTTCTGTTCAGGCTAGACCTGAGTCTTAAAAGAGAAATCAGTCAGTTTTTTATAACTCACAATAAGATCTGTCTAAGTAAGGAATTCTAATGACACCAGGCCAGCATTCTTCCTCAAAGAGTCTTCCAGCCAGAGATTGTTTCAAAGGGTCTCTCTCAAGAGCCTCCAGAGCTCCTACCCCAGAGGGACAGAGCCCCTCAGAGGAGCTCCTCAAGGAGCTCTCCTTCAGAATGAGAATCAGAAACCAGATCCCTCGCTCTTCTCTGAGCTCTTATTTTTAAGGGCAAAATTTCCTCTGTCACCTCCCCTAAGTCCTTACATCTACCAATCACTGTAGATGTTTCTAAAGGACCGCCCATTCTTAGTCCACACCTCAGAAGGTGTGGATTTTTGAGTAATTCACACCAGGAAAGCTCTGAGTAAGTTTTCCAGTTCTTTGTTCCTTGTAAATTCACAAGTTGCTTGACCTTTATAGGTACTTAGCTTAAGAAAAGTATGGGTTTTAGTACTTTTCATTGTTCAGAAAAGAGTTTACAACTTTATCTTCCCCTAGGGCAGACCCAAGTAGGTAAAGTAGAATTCTCACATTCCTGCTTTAAGTAGAGTTCACTGCCCAAATGGGGAATGGTCTTAATCCAATCCTATAAAGTAGGGTCTGGGAAATTTTAAGGTTTACAAACTGCAAACACCACATATTAGTTTATTGTTTTGTTGATTGTCTACACTTAAGATAGTGCTAAAGAAATTGATAACAATGCAGATTAAAATTATCAGTGTGTTCTGAGTACATTTTTTCCCAGAGAGCCAATTGTTAAACACTAATCAATACACTATTGAATTGAGGCAACAAAATAACTGGAAATATGTTGACTGGTTCCAAGGCATGTTGACCACAGGCAATCTCATTTGAACGATTATTATAACTGTTGAGAGATGACTGCAGTTGTATCAAGAAAAAAGCAACATCTCCAAACTTTATAGAAGCCCATCACGGAGTGGCAAGGGAGTTCCTGAACGACACTGATGAGACATGGCACAATGCACAGAGCCAAGGTATGAACAAATAAATGCACACCTTACCCTTCACTAGTGCTGAATCATGGGAATTTTCTATACACTGTGGGAAAGTAGAACTTACCAGAAGGGAAGTCATCTGGATTCTGTAGAAACCTCAGGTTCTTTCCCCCTTGGCAGGTCTTCAACATGAGTAGGGCACTATAACTCTGAAGCAACTGAAACCTCCTGGGGATTCACCAGAAAAAAAAAAAGTTTTTTTTAATCTTTAACAGGCTTGCCTATGACTCCTTTTGTTATTCTTTTGGAGTATAATATATTGCCTGTGTTCCATGCCTTGTTAGCTTGCTTTTAGCATGCAGACTAAAGATATCTAGGTAGGAGATAGATGTTCCCCCTAGCTGGGGGCAGAATGTTATTCTGAGAAGACTGACTCTATATGTCTTCAGTCAAAACATAAGGTGCTAGAAAATTTAGAAATTGTATTTCTAGGATTCTATTATAAATACAATCCCCAATTGTGAAAATATTACTATTGGAGATCTTACTCATCCCTCTCCAGTATTAACAACTATGATAACAAAAATTCAAAAAAGATTTTTGAATAAATATATACTATTTTAAATGTGGACCCAAGAGTAATGTCAGGGAAGTTGCTTGAATCTCACTGTTAAAAGTCTTTACAGCAGGTAGATCAGTGGATTGAGAGTAAGCTCTAGAGACGGGAGGTCCTAGGTTCAAATCTGACCTCAGACACTTCCCAGCTGTGTGACCCTGGGCAAGTCACTTGACCCCCATTGCCTAGCCCTTACCATTCTTCTGCCTTGGAACCAATACATAGTATTGATTCTAAGACGGAAGGTAAGGGTTTTTTTTTTAAGTCTTTAAAGTTATTATCTTCACTCCTTCATCCTATTTCTCCTTTCCCTTGTTTCCTTTTTTCTATCTCCCACTTCTTTCCTCTATCCTTCTTTCCATTCTTACAGAAGAACATTAGTTTTTTTCCCCCTTTTTGTCTTTCTTTTGAAAATAAACTCTTCTCTTCTGTCCTCTCTCCTCTCCCTCTTTCATTGCCTCCAAGAGTAAGGAAAGCCTAATCTGTCTGCCTTAAATGTCTTTCTTAAAACTCGCTATATATCCTTTCTCCATCACTGCCATACTTCTGATAAAGGAAATGAGTTTGGGAAGAAGAAAGGCATCAGAAATAAAATAGAATTGAAAATTGAATGTTCTGTATTTGTCATTCTGCTTCCTTTAGCATGTGTCTCTTGTAACACCCCATCTGCTGAAAATCTCAAAGACAAATGTTGTGAACTCTGACTTCTGGGTCTTTTAGGAAAGTAAGTTTTCCCCAGATTCCTCCTACCCTTTCCTTACCCTACGAGACAAGGAAGGAAACCTCAAACAAAATTTGGGGAATTGGGATAAGATCATCAGGCTTGAGGGAAGAGGGTCAGGCTGGGAATGCAGCTGGACTAGGGAGAAGTAGGAACTGTTGTCACTAACATAGAGAAGCAAAGCAGGGCCTGGCCTTTGTGGTGGAAAGCAGCCTGGGGTGGATAGAGTCATCCATGGCCAGATAACAGGAGTGTTGCCAGAGAACTGGAAGAAAGCCTAAGCAGCAATGGATTCTTCCCAAGAAGTCGAGGACTGTTCCCTCCTCCTTACCTCTCTCTTCTCTCCATGATACTTTTGAAAAAAAAACAATAACAAAAAAATTTTTAATTGTATCATATTGTGCTATCTCAGATGCAGATAATAGTTTGTAAGTCTAATTATATTTTTTGTAAATAAATTTGTTCCTATTATTACAGTCAATTGATAAGAATTTATTTAGAGCTCACTTTGTGCCAGGCTTATTGCTAAGTCCTGAAGATAAATACACAGAAAAGCAAAAGCCTGCTCCCTGCCCTCAAAAAGTTCAAATTCCAATACAGGAGCAGGAGATACCATTAAAAAAAAAAAGATACTTGTTAGATGGGTAGTAGAAGTGGAAAGTAAATGACAAAGAATTGAGGAACCTAATTCTTTAGTGGTATAGAAATTTTTATATGAAAAACTGAGGCTGCCTCTTAAGAAATTTGATATGTAATTAGAAGGAATATGCTGAGTGCAAGGATTAGCCAATCAATGGGCTAGCATTGTCTATTATTGAATCAGAAACCATCTGTCCACATGATCCTTTGTTTTACTTCCCCTGATGCTAGGCTGGCACAGCATAGGATGGGTGCATTCCCTATGCCCAAGTGACAAAAGATGGAGTTTATATCTTTTTAGAGAATGTGTATTCTTGTATGTGTGTTCCTGGGCATGTACATTCTGAAGAGAAAGTCAACAAAGATAGCCTCCTGAGCTATACAAATCTAACAGAAAACATCTGTATAGGAGGCTCCAGCAGCATGAACATGGTCCAACCATTAGCAAGGCTACATGATCTGAGGAAGCGAAACAGTGGGGATGCCAGCTTACAATCAGAGTGTGTATGGAGACTGGCCCTGAGGGTTTTTGTATTTCACAGTCTATCTATGATAAGACTCTACGGCTCTCAGCTAGGAGATTAAATACCACCCTGAGTACTATCAAGTCACAAGCTAGTTTTCTGAATGATCCTATAACTCTCTGAAGCAGGACTAAAACTTGAACTTGGGGCTCACTTAGATTTTTCTCAGTTCTCAATGTTTATTCTAGGGACTTCTAGGGGTTCAAAAGATCCTTTCAGGGGTCTGTGAGATCGAAATCATTTTCATAATAATATGAAGTTGTTTTAATTTCTAATATGGTAAATATTAATGGATACAACTCACATAAACTAAAGCTATTGGAAGAGGTTCTCAATAATTTTCAAGAGGATAAAAAAGACATGAGAGATCAAATAATTTTGAGAACTGTTGTTTTAAACAAATAAACTAATTCAAACCATGATGCCTCTTAGGACATTGGTGCTACTTTCAGAGGCAAAACTCTGTACTTTACCCTATAAAGAAGGGGGAGCTAGGAGTAACTAGAGGAGAAAATTCTACTTCCAGGCTATCATCATCCAGAGAATCAGTATTTGGCATTGCTTAACTTGAAATTATTGTTGAGAAAAACTTCTTCATTGTCCTTTCCTGTGTTAAAAAAAATTTTTAATAAATTTGAAAAAATGGGAGTCAAAAAGTTGTCTATTCCCAAAGGCAATCCTTTATTTAAGTATGAGCTTCTGCCTTTATCAGGGACATTTGCACATGAAAATATATTTGCTAAACTTAGTTCCCTAGATATGAAATGTAAGCCAAGAGGAACACAAACATGATTATACAAATGTAAACATGCTTTCATATACAAAAAGCCCTAATGAAAGTAAAGCCTTTACCCTGGAAAAAGAAAAGCTTATGGAATAAAGGCCAAACAAAAATGAATTGACTGACTTTTCCTTAAAATGACTATTAACTAGAATTCAGTCTTTAATATAGTTATAAAACCCAATAATAAAACTAACAAAAGATTATTTTCTAACACATTATGGGTAATTATTACTAGTCAGACTTCTACCCAACTATACTATATTTTGAACTTTTATACTTTGCATCTGTTCTGGGACTTTCAAATAGAACCTGGCATTTTCTGACTTCCAAAGGATACACATACATATTTGTGTCATAGCTATAGCTATTTGTTGATTCATATTCAAAGTTTGTATGTGAGCTAACATTGAGATTATCTAGATAATCTTGAGATTAGGTGGATAGCCTTAAAATTAACTACAAGGCTTAGATAATATTAGGTTGCAGAGGTAGAGAGGCAGATGATGTTTTCAAATAGTTTTTTGCTCTTTCTTCCAAAAAAATTATGTGTTCTTCCATCACACCTTCCACAAATACAGCAACCAGGAAAATAATGTTTGTCTCCACCAAAGTATCTCAGAATCACAGAAAACAAAATGGAAGGGGCCTTAAAAATCATCTAATTCAATACCTTTGTGCAATGCAACCCACCAATGATATAATAGATCTTTAAAGTATTGTGATATGTATATGTGTGTGTATATATGTGCTCATACATAGATGTCACATACATGTATATATATCACCCTACAAACATTTATTTATAATCCACTATATATCAGATGGGGTGTATGGGGTGCTCAGGGAGGAGTAGTATCTCTGGTATGGAAGGTTTGTTGTACCCTCCTAGGGCAGCTCTCCAGCCTCTGACACCCAGCTCTCACTTGTGGCTCCCAGTAGCTGCTAACATGCGGCAGTGGCCACACCCCGGGCAACAGCTTTAACAGGCCGGCTAACCCTTGTGAGGGTAGCCATCGGGTCGTCCCCTGGTGAACCAGGGCTTTGCTCACCCAGCATGTGAAGACTGCTTCAGCGGAACAGGCAGAAGAAACCAATAAGAAGGTTCAACGACTGAGAGGGCGACTCAGCAAAGCACTGTGGAGTGCTTAGGGCGCGTTGGAGCACAAAGGACAACACGGCCATCCATTGCAGCTGAGGAAGTCTCTAGGTGTAACGACTGTTCGTGCCACTGGACCCAGGCTTCCAATGCCAAGAGAGTGGGACTGTCTCTGTGCATCGACTTTTCCACTCAAATCTCCTTCACACACAAGTGTTTTTGTGCACACTCAGCTACATCACAGATGAAAGCTCACAAAGACAATCATCAACCTCGGTTACCGAGAGACTACTTCTACTATATCAGATACAGATACTATGATAACTATGACCAGATTTTAAACACAGAAAATAATTTTTTCAGTTTTTTCAAAGGGGAAGTGAGGGGCAAAAAGAAAGTTCATGTTAAAATACTTTATTTATCAAACAGCCTAAAATCAATTAAAGCCTTATGCTCAATCTGAAAATTAATGTGACTCAATTTACTAAATTGTTTCCTAATTTGTGATGTATTATTTTTTATATTTTCTCAGAAATTTTTTAATTCAATGTCATTGTTTTTAAGCTTAAATAGGTTTTACTACCCTATGGTTAAACAGGTCCTGTGCACCATATTTTAAATGGGTCACTTTCCACATTTGAAAGTCTTATAAAATATATGAAGAGTGACTTTAAAAGAAATATAACTGCATTCTTTTTTTTAAGACAGAACTTCTACATGTAAATGAGATTTGTCCTCTTCAAATAGTTACCTTGAGAAGTACCCATTTATTTCAATTACACATCCATTGTTTAAAAAAATTGAAACTAGCTTCAGATTCCATAACACATTTTTTAAAAAATCCCCAACAATGGCAAATCAGAAATCCCTCAGAGCCAAAATTCATGATTAAAGTGGATGATCAAGCTGGGTAACACAGCTTGGGTTGAAAACAAAGGTGTGAATGTAAATTCCTAAGAATGATTTGTGTGTGTGTGTCTGTGAAATAAAGTTCCAAAAATAATTTGAGAAATGCCAACATCATCATCAGAATAAATGATTAAATTCTCAAGGAGATTAATTTTAAAATCCAGTATTCATTTTTGTGGTCTAAACTTAATAGTTCAATGGATCCATGATCTCATTAGAATATAACTTTAGAACTAGAAGGGATCTTGGGGCATCATTCTGGTCCAATCTCATAATCTTCCAGAAGAAACTAAAGTCCAGTGAGGTCAAACAATTTGCCCACCATCACCCAGGTATAAGTAGCAAAATAGGGATTTGAACCGTGGTTCTTTGCTTCCAAATGTCATGTTGTTTCCATTGTATCATGCAACTTTACTTTTGACAATAGTACAGTTTAGAACCCACTTTTTCCTTTTTGTATATCACTCTTTTCTACATCCTCCTGGCAGGATAGAAGGTGGGTTACCTAATATAATAGGGACCTTCTTCTAGCTCTCTCCAGGAACTTCAACTCCAAATTTAGTAATCTTTCCTCTGTGCTATGCAGACTTTCTAAGGATATCTCCTTTGTACGAAATATATGTGTTTTCCTTCAGTTACCCTTCCTCTTTGCTACATAGCTGATCTGTATCCTTCTCCAGGCACACATTTCTCCAATGATACCCTTAATGCTGTGATCCATTCTTAGGATCATAGATTGAAAGCTGGAAGGAACCTTAGAGATTATGCAATTCTACCCCTTCGTTTTAAATAAGAAGAAACTGAGACCCAGAAAAGCTAAATGATTTCCTCAAGATTATCCAGTAGTGACAGAGTTGATATTTGAACCAAGACCTTGTAACTTCAGATTCAGTGATCTTTCCACTGTCCTGTATTGACTTTCTACTCATACCCTCCATATCTTTCTTTTTTTATTTATTTTTATTATGTACTTAGTAACTACCACCACCACCAAAAAAAAAACTTTATAAGTAAACAAATGTATTAAAAAAATCATGTGCAAGACCACAAATTCCATATTGTTTATAATTTGTTTAAAATTATGTAAATTATATTTGTATGCTAATATAACTATTCTCTGCTTTTGAGTTCCCTTTGTATGTGTTTTACTTGGATACTTTTTTCTCTTGAATTTGTGGCTATTCTTTAAAAATGTAATCATGGACTCAAGACACTTCCCAGCTGTGTGACCCTGGGCAAGTCACATCTTGACCCCCATTGCCTAGCCCTTACCACTGTTCTGCCTTGGAGCCAATACACAGTATTGACTCCAAGATGGAAGGTATGGGTTTAAAAAAAAATGTAATCATGGTATATTTTGTTCTTATTCTCTTTTTCATTTCTTTATATGTTTCCCTTATTTTCTTTATATTTCCAATATTTGTCATTTTTAATAGTATAATATAATCCATTACATTCAAATATCCAATCTATTCCAGCCACTTCTCCCATTCATTGCATTGGTATTGTTTCCAGCTATTTTTTCATAACAAACAAAGCTTCCATGAATATTTTCATATATAACACAACTTTTTACCCTCTTAAAGATGCCCTTAGGGCCTAACCCTAGTAATGGGATCCCTAGGTCAATGCATGTGAACAGCTTTATAGCTCTTAATATATATTTCCATCTTTTTATTGATTTTTAACTTTCTTTAGAAATTCTATTGTTTTTCTATGGTACTATAACATCACTGGAAAAATATTGTTGTTCAAAAAACAGGCCACTCTCACAGAAAAGTTTGGTGTTACTAAAAATATTGTTCATGACCAGTATTCCTCCTTTCCTTAGGGATTGGGAAACAGAAATGGAAAGAAGAAATAATGATACTTAATGTCGTATACACACATATACATGTATCTGTATACATATATTTGTATATCGTCATATATCATCACTGTCCATTGGTTATATTGAGTTGATTTTCTAGTGTTCCTTTGTCATGAGGAAGGTTTCTATAACAAAGGAGGGAGAGATGGATAGGGCAGGTAATTAACTTTAATGTTAAAATGAAAGTTTAAATAAATCTTTTTTTGTTGTTGTTTAAGAATTGCAGTTTTCTGCATTAGAAAAATGTGTAATTGATCATGTAATGTGATAGGAATATGATTGGGGTTTTGATGTTAAAGGATCGTGCTACTGCAGATATGAATAACACAGAACTAGGTTTTGAACAATGATACATGTATAAGCCAGTGGAACTGCTTGTTGGATTTGGGAGGGGGAAGAAAAGGAGGTGGGGGATCATGAATCATGTAACCATGGAAAAATATTCTATATAAAAGAGGGGGGAAAAAGAATTGCAGTTTTCAAAAAGCAGTCTAGACCGCACTCTCCCTCTTCCATTTAATTACATCCACAGGGTCTGTCTAAGATACAAACACTGTTGAACTAGTTCTGTGGGTTGCCTACTTACCTAAACATCATAGTCTGAAAAATAGGTATTTTTCATACATTTTGTTTTTCCCATGTGGACAGTTAGGCCAAAATACTTTTGAATGGTGATGGACTTCATTTAGGAGGCTCTGCAGCACTCTTAGCCTTGAAGCAATCAGTATAATGTCATCTGCAAAGAAAAAAAAAACTGAGACTTTCACTATCTATAGCAGGGGTTCTTTTAAATTTTTACTTATTTTAGATTAAAATTTTTCAGGTAATTTTTATAATTTAATTTATATTAAAATTTTTCATGTAATAAATTAAACAAACGTAAAAACAAACAAGGGAAAAACCCAACTCCCTCAATACACATCTGTATAACCTGGGAAAACAAATTCCCACATTAGCTACATCTGAGAATGTATGACTTGGTTTACATTTTAAGTTAGACTCTCAAATACTGATCAGAATGCTAAAGTCTTTCAAAGTTATTTTTCTCCATAATGTTGTTATTGTATAAATTGTGCTCCTAGTTCAGTAGCAAGGATCCTTACAGTCTGTGAACTCTTTAAGAAATTGTTTACTATAATTGGTTTCCTTTATAATCCTATGTATTTTATGCCTTTCAATTATTATTTATTATTTAATCATTACTCCTTTTTAAAATGATAATGAGAAAGGATTCAGAGGCTTCACCAGACTGCCAAAGGAATCTATCATACAAAAAAAAAAATTAAACCTTAATCTATATGAAATCTTCCTTTCTTCACTTTTGTGATGGCCATCCTCCACAACAAAGATACCAAATACACTGAGCTAGCAGTTCTTATGGGCTACTTTTAAAAGTATATCTTGCTTCTGAAGAGCCATGCTTTAAGTTATTTAACACCCAATAAGATAAATTGCTATATTATCAGAAAAAGAGTAGCAAAAAGAGAAAAAAAGGAAAAACAATAATAAAGCATTATTTAGTCATTTTTTTAATTATATCTGACTCTTCATAGCCCCATTTGTAGGTTTCTTGGCAAAGGTACTAGAGTAGCTTACTGTTTCCTTCTCCAGTTCCTTTTACATATGAGAAAACTGAGGCAAACAGGGTTAAGTGACTTGTCCTGGGTGATGCAGCTAGTGAATGTCTGAAGCCAGATTTGAACTCAGAAAGATTGACACTCTATCCTCTGCATCACCTAGCTGCCTCATAATAAAACATTCTACCTAGATAAGAGAATAAGTTATGTTGAAGTCATATTTCTGCTCTTCTTTTTCCCGGAGAATGAGTTCAACATAGTTCCTTGCTGTAGGAAACTCCTGGTAAGGAAACTTTCTATTCCAGGGCAAATAGGAATCTGTTATGAAACCTTTTTTCTGACTTCCCACGGTCACAAAGTCAGCATGTGTCAGAAATGGAACTGAAACCTAGGTCTTGTGAGGCTAGCTCTCTGTCACTTATATCAAGTCATCTCTCATGATATCTCATGCTGGTCCTTAAAAACAATCCAAAAAAAAACCTCAAAGAAAAAGCTTTCCCAGGGAAGGAAGAAATGGTCCATGGTGTGCTCAGGATGCCCAGGGCAAGCCGGCTAGGTGCCATGCTGAATCAAGGTTAGAGATGCTACTTCCAAAGGGCAAGTTAGGAAGTGGGGAAAGAATTTATAGAGTTAATCTAAAGACCAGGCAATCAGAGAGGAATTACAGGTGAAGAGAAGGAAGAGAAGCACTCACAAGATAATGGTTCATCTCATGCAAATTCATTAATCAAGGCAACATTGCTTCGTGGTAGTTATATGTTAAGCACACTGGCCTCCCAAACCGTTATTAACCCCTTGTGTCAAATGTGTTTGATGAAAGGGAGCACAGCTTTTTTGTGGAATATGTTCATCTTGTTGTTAATGCAGAAGGTTGTAAAAGCAGGAGACACGGTAAATAGATTACGAATGCACAATTACATAAACCCTGATGGACAGGTCCAGCCCCTACTCCTGACACAATGAATGTGCTGTGTGTACCTCAGAAATGTCTTGTAGCCTAAATAGACTTAACTTTATTCAAATCTTTTGAGAAATTGCCAATACTTTAATTATAATATTTAAATGATAATTTCTGGTAATACTCTAGCATAGTTCTCATTAAGGAACACATTTTCACAACATGACAAATAGGGAAATATGTATCATATATATGATAATATATGTATAACCTATATTACCTGCCTATTGGGGAAGGGGGAGGGTTGGGATGGGAGGGAGAGAGAAAACATGGATTGCAAAATGTCATAAAAATGAACATTTAAAATTGTATCAATATGTAATCTAGAAAAAATGAAAATAAAAAATTTAAGAGACATAACTTTTTGCATGCCAGCCAAAAATTAGTTAGCAGGTAAATGGAAATAGTTTCACTGATTCTTTTTCAACTTGTGTAGAGAGTCCTTGAAATTTATATTAGTTCAGGAAATTAAAAGGAAATGATATTTCATAGATTTAAAGCTGGAAGAGTTCTTATAGGTCATCAAGTCTGGTCATCCCAGAAACAATTAAGAAAACCAAGGTCTAGAGAGAAAGTCTCAGAAAGAAAGGTCTCAGAGGTAATAGTATGAGACAGATCTGGATGTTAAACTTGGGTTCTTTGACTCCTAATTAAATCCCTTTGCCCCTGTATCATGCTGCCTCTCCAAGAAACTAGGTTCCCATGTAGGTATTTTAAATCAAGGAAAGAGATCTATGAGTAGCAAATATATTCAAGATAAAAATATAATAGTACAGCTAGGTCCTGATTAGAGTGAATAATGAATGTCGTGAAGTGGTCGCAGGTAATCAAATTTGCACTATTCAGCATTATAATTATGTAAAATATGGCAATTGATTTCAGCCCAATGAAAATATGCAGTGCAAATTTGAATAGTGCAACCACTTTATGGTATTCATTATTCACACTAATAGAGACCTGACTAAATACCTTAAAGTATTTTACCTTCAAAACATGTATTTTCCAAAAAATGAAACCCTTCTCAAAAGCAAATCACTTGGCAAATTTTCATGTTATATTTAATATGAAAGGACCTGGTGTCAGTCTCTGGTACTGTTACTTCCTGGGTAACTTTGGGCAATTCTTGAGTAGATGATTAGACCAAATTCCTTTAAATGATTAGGTATCTCATCTAGGAGATTCTGTAAATGTTCTATAGAGCATGGTTGTTAAAAAAAAAAAGGTAGAAAATGAAGAATTCAGGATCCACTGAATTGAATCAATTTTTACATTTATTCTAAGAGATATTATTTGATTTGAAGTCAAAATCAGACATTTAAACACTAACATTGCAACATTTATGTCTTAAACCTCTAAGCTAGAGTATAACAATCTGGTACTAAGAAATACAGGAGTGAATCAAAGAAATAGATTAAGCACTCAACATAAAGTAATAAATGACCACTGTAACCTAGTGTTTAATAAACTCAAAGATCTTTTGGAAGAACTCAGTATTCAACAAAAACTGCAGGGAAAGCTGGAAAATAGTATGGCAGAAACTAGGTATTTACCAACACCTAACACCATATACCAAGGTAAAGTCAAAATGGATACATGATTTATAAATAAAGGGCAATATTATAAACAAATTAGGAGAACATGGAATAGTTTAGTTGTCAGATCTATGAATAAAGGAAGAATTTACTTCCAAACAAGACAAAGAGAACATTATGAAATGTAAAATATATAACTTTGACTATATTAGATTTTAAAGACTTTGCATAAACAAAACATGCAATCAAGATTAGAAGGGAAACAAACTGGGAGAAAAAAATTTACAGGAATTGTCTCTGACAAAGGTCTCATTTCTCAAATACATAGAGAAATAAATCAAATGTATAGGAATACAAAGGAGTCCTCAATTGACAAATGGTCAAAGGATATAAATAGGCAATTCTCAGGTGAAGAAATTAATAATATCATTATTCATATGAAAAAATGTTCCAAATCATTATTCATTAGAGAAATGCAAATTAAAACAACACTGAAGTAGCAACTCACACCTACCAGACTGGCTAATATAGAATACTTAACTTTTTTCAAATCTTTTGAGAAATTGCCAATACTTTATTATAATAGTTAAATGATAATTTCTGGTAATACACTAGCATAGTTCTCATTAAGAAACACATTTTCCCAACATGACATCTTTTGGAGGGAAATGATGCTAATGAGTTCCCCCCACCTTATTTTTGTATCTTCCCTTCTTCAAGATAGTTTGAAAATTGTATATTGCTCTGAGCACTGATTTCTTCTGGAAAGGCTAATTGTCCTTCCCAAATTCATTTTCTTTGGTGCCATCTCCACTTCTTTATATAGAACAAAATAGTATAAAGTGCCTTCAAAAGTGAAGTAGTGCTATCAAAGGCAATAAGGAAAGACTTCATGTAGGAAGTGGAACTTATGTTGTTTTTTTGAAGAAAACTAGCAATTCTAGGAAGTGGAGTTGAGGAGGGAGTACATTCAAGACATATAGGGCTATTAATGCAAAGAAATATATAAGTAAGAGATGGAATTTTTTGTAAGAGTAACAACTTATAACTAGAATGCAGAGTGTGTAAAATAATTTATATTAAATAACACTAAAATATAGATAAATCAAACTGAAAGGTTTTTTAAATCCTAGGCTGACAATTATTTATTTTGTCCCATAAAGAATAGGGAACCACTTAGCATTGTGTGAAATTATTAGGGCCTGAATTAGGGGAGAGATTATGTGAGTGAGAAAGAAGACGTGAAATGTTGCAGAGGTAGAATTGACCAGACTTGGGAAATAATTGAAAAAAGGTTTGAAGGGGAGGGGTGAACCAGATTCATGGGAAGTATGGTAAAATACCATCATTAGAAATGGTGAAGCTTAGAGGAAGAATGAATTGAAGGGGAAATATAAGTCCTGTTTTGGACATGTTCAGTTTGAGATGCCTTGCTAATTATGTGACCCTGCCCAAGTAATCCAGTTAACATTTCAGAATCTGGTTTTTTTTGGTAAAATGGAAATAAAAATGCCTGTATATATATAACTAAACCACATTTCCTTTTTGTTTTCCAAGTCAATATTTTGACAATTTCACTTTCAACTTGTTTGTTCTCAGCTCACAAAGGAATCAACATCCCTATATAATTAAAAGAGCAAGACAGTAAAGGGTTAAGGTATAGAGCACATGGGCTCTGATTGACACATGCAAATAAACATTGGTGTAGAAGATTAAGACCTCAGAAGGTTAAAGGTTACCATTCATACTTATTGACAAGATTATTGGCTAAGGTTAAAAGCTGAAATCAATATCACTTGCCAGTACAAGAGTGAAGAAAAAAAATGGATTGTTATCAAAATAATTTTCTTCCCTCAAATAATTTGAGAAGCTCTGATCTTGGTCATAACTTTTAAAACAGTGAATTTATTTCGAGCTAATAAACTAAAGAGGAGGCAAAGCTTAAGTGGACCTGCAAAAAAGTTGTTGCAACTTCCAATGGGACTATTCATGCAAAGGCTTACATATGCTATCTGACTGATCAAGGCCAAATATTTTCCTTGAACTCCTTTTCTTGGATTTTCATTACATGAGAGAGTTTAATTAGTAGCAGAAGTGGGGAGGGGGTGGGGATATGGAAATCAGCCATTGACTCGGGTAAAGAAAAGAGAGCTATACATTAAACTGTTGGTATCCCATAGGACCACAAGGCTAGAAGGTACCTGCAGAGGTTATGGGATCCAGCCTTTTGCCTTTAGACAGGCCCATGTCCAAGAATCTGGTGGTCCTCTTTTCTAGAAATGTTCAGAATGAAATAAAGAGTTCATAATTTTTACTGGGAGATCATTAGTATTTCATTTTCCTTCTGATCCAGAAATACATCTTCTCTATGTCTGACCAAATTCCCATTTGCCTCAATATAAACAATAGCAATAGCTGGCATTTATACATTTATACAGTATGTAGAATACAGCGTAATATACATTTGCACAGTAATACTGACATTTATACAGCAGTTAAAGATTTACAAAGAGCTTTATATACATTATCTCATTTGATCTTTCTGGCAACCCTATAAGGTACTATTGTTATGACTCTCTGACAGAGGAGGAAATTGAGGGACAAGAGATTAATTATTAATTTAATTTGCTTTTTGAAATCAACATCCCTTGCCCATGATCACACAAGTGGTAAGTGGGTCAGAGGTGAGATCTGAGTCTAGGTCTTGGGAACTCCAAAGCCAACATTCTGTCCATGACGCCACATCTTTGATTCATCACCATCATCTTTTTCTCCATCAGGCCGCAGCTCAATACATTGTGATTGTCCCAGCTTGATACTAAACTTCTGCTAATGACACTTTTCTTGCCACCCTCTAGATGACAAGTGCACCAATCTACCAGTGGCATGATCCAGGCCATCTTGTCCTAGCTTGTTGATATTGTGATAAGGCAGAATCAAAATTGTTACTGAAGTCCAGATAAATTACAGCTACCCCCTTTCAAGCAGGCTCATCACTCTATAGAGGGAAATTAAATTGGTCTGGCATGATTGGTTCTTCACAGAATCATGTTGATTACTACCTAGCACCTCGTGCTCTTTGAGATGGCTGTAAATTGATCGTTGTATGATTTGTTCTTGTATCTTCCCAGGTAGCCAAGATAAGCTGAATAGACTCTAATTACTCCAGTTGTCCTGTTCTCTGTTATAAAAGGTAGGTACTCACTCTTTCTGCCCATTTCCCATCCTCAGGCCCCAACACAAGTTTAAAAAAATAAGGGCTAGTGGTTCTGCAAGGACATTTGCCAATTTCTTAAGTGCTCTAGGGTGAGCATAATCAGACCCTGCTGATTTGAATACATTCAGGTTTTTTAAGTACTCTTCAATCACTTCCTTCTCTCTCTTAGTTTGGCTTCTTACCCCATCACAGATGGCACTTACTCTTGCTTTCCTATCTTTCCTATCATTGTTGAATTTTTTGTTGTAAAGATGGTTTAAAATCACACCAAAAGCCTCTGCCTTTTCAGAGTCATTTGTTAATAGCTTTCCATTCCTGTTAAGGAGGGGAGTGATGTTTTCCTGGGCCCACTTTTGCATGATTTGCAGGTACTGCTCAAGTACCGAAGAGAAGGAGAAAGGGGAGGAGAACTATAAGGTAATCTAGAGTTTCTCCTGGTATTTTGCCAATAAATAAATCAGCAAATTAAAAAATAAAAATCTCAATAAATACTTATTTAATTTAGGTAGTATAATTGTTGTTGTTTTAGGAGGCAGAGATAATGATGTTGAGGCAGGACTAGACTTCAAGAATTCAATCTAGTGACCTACATCTCGGTAATTTTTCTAGCTTATTTTACAAAGGTTTTCCAATCTTATATAAATTTAGCTGCAATGCAACCTGGGCCCTTAGATTAATGTTTATTTCATTCACCTTTGGGTTTACTAGGTATATTTTTTAAAGCAGGCTACTTGGATCTTTTTTCCCCCTACAATGCACCTTACTTTAAAGAACTTGATTAATGAAGAAGTATTAATTCTGAGTATATGGATAGGAGAAAAGATGAGGGCAAATCCTGAATTCTTTTGCAAATCAATCAAAACAGCATTTTTTAAGCACCTACTAGGTAACAAGCACCACGCTAGGGTTCTGGAGACACAAACACAAGGCATAAAACATTTCCTGCTTGCAAGAAATTTACAGTCTAAAGGGTAAGTAGATTGAGCTTATTTGAACAAACAGTTTAATACTACATTGGAGAGAAGCTGAAACAAAACTAGTTGTAGGAAGTCATCATTTTCTATGGCCAATTTCAGACAGCATCATTAAGGAACTTAACATTGCATTGATATTTCATATAATACCAGTGTCTAGGTTACTAAATTAGGTTGGAAGCTGTAGCAAATCTTTCAGGCCTCTAGGCGTCCAATTACAACATTGAAAAATAGCTTCTTACCACATACAGCATAAACCTAGAGACCTAAAAGAGTTCATACACTTACATGCATACACCCTAAATTCAAGAGGAATAATGTCAAGACAGTATAAGTTTCCAATACAAGTTGTCGTTGATAGGCATCCCTGAAATAATAACTTGTGAAATATGGTCGTGTTGGAGGTCTGAAAGAGTCAAGCTATTTTCTAGCATTACCAACTCTATAAAATCTGGCTAATTATTAATTAAAGAAGTAGAAAGGCTACAGATAGCAGAGTGGGGGATTAAACAAGGAAAAGACAAGGTTCTAGTATGATAGGTTTAGAGTCAGAGGGGGCTATAAAAAGGTCTACTCTAGCACCCTTAATTTTTAAGGACAAGATCGAGACCCAGGTTTATTTGGACTTACCCAAGTTTATGTGGGCAGTAAGTAGGACCTGAATCCAAGTCTTCTGTCTCCGTTTCCCAAAAGAGGTGGCATCTGTGCTGTGTGATTAAGTCAGTGAAGGCTTTCAATAGGCAGAAGCACAGAGGGAATCTTTTCCAGGCAGAGAAGACAAGACTGGCTAGTGAAGAGCAGTCCAATTTGACTGCTTTGTAGAAGATAGAAAGAAAAGTAAAAGGAGAAGTATTTGTAATTGGGTTATATAGGTAGATTGGAGCCATATTGTGAAGGGTTTTAAGTATCAGACTAAGAAACCTTCATACTTTGTATGTGCAACAATGGAAGATCACTAAATAATTTTTATATGGTCAACCTTGTGAAAAAGTTTGGAGGCTGGAGAGAGTAGCAGCAAGAAAACCAAAAAAATGAGACTATTATAGTTCAGATGAGAGAAAACAAGAGTCTTTATTACTTAAATGAAGGAAGAGAAGAAGGAGGAGGAGAAGGAGAAGGAGAAGAAGGAAAAAGCAAAAGAAGAGAAGGAGAAGAAAAGAAGAAGAAAGAAAGAAGAAGAAATAAATAAAGAAAAAAGAAGAAGAGGAAGAAGAAGGAGGAGGAGGAGGAGGAGAAGGAGGAGAAGGAGAAGGAAGAGAAGGAGGAGAAGGAGGAGGAGGAGGAGGAGGAGGAGGAAGAGGAGGAGGAGGAGGAGAAGAAGAAGAAGAAGAAGAAGAAGAAGAAGAAGAAGAAGAAGAAGAAGAAGAAGAAGAAGAAGAAGAAGAAGGAGAAGAAGGAGAAGAAGGAGAAGAAGGAGAAGAAGGAGAAGAAGGAGAAGAAGGAGAAGAAGGAGAAGAAGGAGAAGAAGGAGAAGAAGAAGAAGAAGAAGAAGAAGAAGAAGAAGAAGAAGAAGAAGAAGAAGAAGAAGAAGAAGAAGAAGAAGGAGAAGAAGAAGAAGAAGAAGAAGAAGAAGAAGAAGAAGGAGGAGGAGGAGGAGGAGGAGGAGGAGGAGGAGGAGGAGGAGGAGGAGGAGGAGGAGGAGGAGGAGGAGGAGGAGGAGGAGAAGAAAGAAAATGGAAGAGTTATCCATAAAAAAAAAGGGGGGGGGAAGGAGACATATTCAACTAAGATGTCTAAAAACCTCTAGCTCCAAAGCAAGGTATCCAAATTCTCTTAATGTTTAAATGCAACTAAATTTAATATTCAGAAGGGAGTTAAAATGGATAGACTGCTGGACCTAAGTTCAAATATGAACTCAGATACTTACTAGTTTTGTGAACTTGGGCAAATCACTTAACTTGTTTGCCTGTTTCCTTGTCTGTAAAATAGGAATAATAGAAGCCCTTACCTCCCAAGATTGTTGTAAAAATTATATGAGATAACTTTTATAAGGCAATTGGCACAGTACCTGACAAATAGTAGTTGCTTAATAAATGTTTATTTTCTTCTCTCCTTATTCAGTCAGACCAATTTCTAGATGAGGGTGTTTGATGGATTGATAAGCTAAAATATATTCACCAAGGAAGAATGAGTCAATGAATGAAATCAGTGAATCCATCAACAGGCATTTTATATTAGCCAACCACTATGTATCAGAGACTGTTGGGCTTTGTAGATAAAAAGATAAAAATTAAATAGCCCCTGCCCTAAAGGAGCTTAAATTGTTTGGGAGACAAAATGAATTTGAAGGGGGAGACTCCAGTAGCCAGGATCAAGAAAGTCTTCAGGAAGGAAGTGACAACTCTATAAAACTGTGTATACCCTTTAATCTGGTAAGACCATATTGGGTCTGTATCCTAAAGAGATAATTAAAAAGGGAATAGAAACTACTTGTACAAAAATATTTATAGCTACTCTTTTTGTGGTGGAAAAGAATTGGAAATTGAGGGGATGTCCATTAATTGGGGAATGGCTGAACAAATTGTGGTAATGGAATACTATTGTGAAATGATAAGAAAGATGATTTCAGAAAAAACTGGAAAGATCTGCATAAACTGATGCAAAGTGAAACAAACAGAACCAGAAAAGCACTGTACACAATAATAGCGATATTGATGGTGATAGACTGACATCTTGGCTACTCTCAGCAATGCAATGATCTGGGGCAATCCTAAAAGACATTTAAATGCTATCTACCTCCAGAGAATGAACTGTTGGAGTCATCTTTCACATCAGTATATTTCTGGTTTTATTTTCGGGATTTTGATTATATATGAGTTTACTCTTATAAAAATGACCAATATGGAAGTGAGTTTTGTGTGACAATAAAAATAAAATTAAAAGAAAAAAGGAGGTGCTATTTGCTCTGAGCTCTGAATGAAAGTAGAGATTCTAACAGACAGAATTGTATTCCAGACCAGGGAATGTTTGAACTAAAGTCTGGAGACAGAAACTGATGTTGATTCATTCAGGCAGGGTAAAGGAAAAGGAGGGCTTTCTTTACCTACAACTCACACCTTCTAGGATTTTCCGGTATTATCATTGCAAATTATATTCAATGGAGTCTCTTAATTTTTTGTGTGAAGTAAATATCTGGTTATCATAAGACAATTTTCTATATTGATCTGTGAGCCAGCAGATATGACCCCTGCCCTCTCTATTTGATGGTTAATTTGTTCTTGAATATGCTTTTAAATGGGCTTATTATCATCCATACAGTCAAAGGAGAAAATTTTCCATTCTTTGCCTTAAAGGACTTCCTACTGAATAATAGACTGGAGGAGAATATGGATTATCTCTTGAGGAGGCCTCTGCATGATTGAATTTCTGAATCTATCCTCCAAAACAATCAAAATCTTTGGCTGAGCTGAAAAGCTATAAAAGTCTCTGGAAAGTTTTAAAGAGGTTGTATCATTGTGTTTCTCATTAAAACATATATTTTTAAAACATGGTTCATAATCATATTAATAGTACATTTTATTATTTGTGTACAGAAAATTACATAAATAGATTTAGAATTTAACTTCTATTTAGGCAGTTTAGCAACACAAATAATTTAAAATTTGTGAATATACATCAGAGGTAAGGTCCTTAACCAGACAACATAATTGGGAAATGTTTAACAAAATAAATAAAATAGAAAATAACATAGATTAATTTGTGGTGTTTAAGCCACGATGTGACCTTCAAGGGTCAGTTTCTATTTTAGTTTAACACCACTTATTGTTGAGTCTCTTCAAACCCCAAAGAAAGAAGAAATAGATTTCACATAAGAACCTTTGACCCATTATACTGGCAAAGAGAGGTCAATTATAAAATTGAATGGTGCCAAGGCTTTGCAGAAACCACAAGACTAGTATATGCAGGAAGATCCATGAATTTCTGTAGGCTTTTTAAGAAGCAAGTTAGTATCATACAAAGAGCCACAAAACTGGCCATATTCTTTTGACCCAATAAGGATTTTGCTAGGATGATACTTTAAAGATGTGTTGTTAATAATAATTTAAAAAACTAACATTTATATAGTGATTACCATGTCAGGCACTATGCTAAATGTTTTATTTATCATTATTTCATTTAATCCTCACAACTCTAGGCAGTTGATTTCTATTTTACAAATGAGAAAACAAAGCAGACAGAGGTGAAGCGGCTTACCCAGAGTCACACAGTAAGTGTATGAGGCTAGATTTGAACTAGGTCCAGCACTCTTTTCACTGTGCCATCTAGCTGCCATTTCTACAGAATAAAGCTATTGCTACAGAAAAAGACAATTGGAGAATAGCTAAACAAACAGTAATAGATGGCTGTAATAGAAGTAAATCATACCTTCCCTCTATTGTCTCCAATTTAACTTTCTATGCCTTATTTCTAGTTGTTTTCCTCTTGTTTCTCCTACATTAGACTGTGAGCTCAAGAGCCAGGACTCTCTATTGCCTTTTGGAGGGTATCTCTGGCACTTAGCGCAAGGCCTCAGACATTGTGGGTGCTTAATAAATGCTTATGGACTGAGTGCCATAAGAAATTGCAAATATGAAGAATTCAAAGAAATATGGGAAGACTTGCATGAAGTAATCCCATAGTAGAACTAGAATTGTGCAAGTAGAGACAAAGAGAGAAATGATAGATAAGAAAATGAATGAATATATTATGACAGCACAATAAAAGGTGGAAAATTTTCAAAGGGAGTATGGAAGCAAATAGGATGCTATTGTTATTGTCTTGTCAAAATCAATATACTCATTAAAAAAAAAAAAAGACCTTACTTAGTACCAGTTCCAAGGCAGAAGAGCAGTTAAGGGCTAAGCAATTGGGGTTGGGTGACTTGCCCAAAGTCACACAGCTAGGAAGTGTCTGAGGCCAAATTTGACTCTCTTATCTCTAGGCTGGATCTCTATCCACTGAGCACCTTGCTGGCCCTTCACATTTTAACAAACTGTAAAACTTGAAATTTTCAGTTTATATATACATATATATATAAACTGAATCATATATAAGCATATACGATGTTTGTTTTTGTTTTGTTTTATTCACTAAATTTCTGAATTTATTTGAATGTTTCTTTTTGTTGACCAAATTTAGAATAATAATAATAATAAATAATTGTCCTACGGGAGGGAAAGCTCATAAAGTAATTACTGGAGAAACTAAGCTGGCAAGAGCACTCAAACATGGAAGGAAAAATCATCTCCACTCCTTCCTTCTGTTAGCCCATCTGTTGCAAAGTAAGAATATTCTAGCACTCGCGGCCTGTACTTCAATTCAGCAGCATTCCCTGAGAGATTCTCTAGCTCCCTTCTTTCAAAGAGCTCTGCAGGAGATTATGGTCCTGACCGAGTCTTTTTCCTAGTTTAAATCTCTTAGGGTGGGTCTATGAAGAATAATGGCTGGAGGCATAGGCTTGAACTTTGGGTTTGCATCAAGAGTCTAGCAAGGCAGAGTTGGTTTTGCCACTGGGGTGTTTTTTTTTAATCCCCTGAAACGCTCCACCTTACCTAGACACACTACACCCTCAGCAGTCTTTTGTAATGCTCTTGTTATTATAGGTAAACCTAAGTAGGTGGGGGAAAGGGCTGACATCAGAGCCCCAGTCCTCAGCGTAGTCCCTCTTACACAATGGGATAACTGTGGAGCTTCCAACTTGAGTGGTTGTGGCATGTTGTAGAGGCCATGTGCAGCAAAGAAAAATTGTAGCACAGGGGAAATGGTGAATGCGTTATTTCACGCTAAATGGAGGAGGCCCTTCTTGGAAGGTATTGTTGGGGGAGAGAGAAAAACAAAGATCCTCGGAGGAACAATGGCTTGTTCATTCTGAGGGGAGACAAAGCACTAATCATTCGCGCACCACATACTAACATGCAACCAAAGCACAAGTTATAAATGTCTTAGAAACAGTTCTTGGGGGAAATACAAGCAAATGGCTGTTGCCTAAAAAGGAAAATCTAATGTTATAACGGCATTCAAAGAAAAATTAATGAAACGCTATTTTTGTCGTCATCATCGTCATTGTTTAGTTTTAACCATAGGCCAAAGCAGATGGGTTTGTGAACTGACCTTAATGAAATTTCCAAAAGAAAAGTTTAGTGAGGATCAATTCAGAGCAAAAGACAATAACTCTTTGTCCCGTCACAGCCTAAGCGCATGAGCTTAGTTGAGCCCTGCAACTTGGGCTCTTAGGATTGCCCTGGTAACCCCTCCATTCAAGAAAGAACTTGGTGAGGCAAGCCTTGGCAGTCAGCTCATTTACCCTTTACACCTAGGAGAGTCTGACTAGAGACTGTCAAGAAGGAGATAGCTAAATGTCCATAAGACGCAGTCTGCCCTGATTCTTCTCTCCAAGAAGGTGAAAAAGAAAAGGGATTGAATCTGAATCTGAAGGCATGTGTTGGATACCTGGCTCCCACCGTCACTAGCTGCGTGCCCTTAAGTGTCCAGTTTGCTCCTCTATTGATTATTTTGGCTATTAAATTCCTCTGGACAGAGCCCAAGGTAGAGTAAGCTCATGCCCATTCTACAGCAAATAGTGTTTAGAGTGAACCTCTGTTATGTTGTCGAAACAGTCAGTGTGGTGTAAGCAAGAGGCCTAGACTGGTATCAAGTAGATAAGTATGTTCTGTCCAAATACATAAATATGGCTGGCTCACATGTGACATTGATGAATAGCTGATGTGGGGTCTGGTCCACTCCTCTCCAAGGAAAACTGATTTCTGTCTTTGAGGGGGCCAGGAAGTCATAGCTGCTCTTTCCCTTCCCCATCTCAAAGAGGAGCATTGAGATGGAACTCTATCTATCCTCTACAGCTCAAATTTAACTATGTGGTTATTTATTACGTTATGTTGAGTGCCTCGTCTGTTCCATTGACCCACTACTGTATCTCTTAGGCAGTACCAGATTGTTTTGATGGCTTATACTCTCACTTAGAGATTTAAAAAGTAAATGTTGCCTTGTGAGTGTTTAAAAGGTCTATATAACATTTTAGGGGAAGTCCAGGATATAGGATACACGCCACTTTCCCTGATTGTTTTCAAAAAATAAAAAAGGTAATGACTTAATATCACAAACTTTGTTCCTTCCTACCACACACCAATTACACAAAAGATAATCACAAACAGCAAATAGGGAGTAAATCTATTTATTCAAGGAAAATAGTAAACAGAAGTTACAGAAGTAAAGTTAATGCTTAATAGACCAACTGTTCTCCAAAGAATGGTCTATGGAAATTGGAGATCACCAATGCCCTTTCAGGGGAACTATTAGGTCAAAACTATTTTCATAATAATACTAAGATGTCATTTGTCTACTAGCATGTTCCTTCCTTTTCCCACTACATATCTGTATGAAGCTAAATTTTCTTCATATGCTTCAATAACATATCCTAACAGTTTGAATGTAGAAACAGACATGAGAATTTAGTGGTCTTCCGTTAAGCCAGACATTAAGGAGATTTACAAAATGATGTAAGACGATGTTAGATTGTTTAACTCACTAAAATTTTCATGAAAAATGTTGTAAAAATAAATAATTTATGTTAACATGCAATGGATTTTTATTTAAGTGATTTAGTAATTTTTTAAAAATTCTCATTTTTAATTTCTAATATGATAAATATCACTAGCTATAACTCACATAAGGAAAAGCTCTTTGGGGTTCTCATTATTTTTAAGAATGTAAAGGGGTCCTCAGATCCAAATTTTGAGATCTGTTGAGTATACTAAACATAATAATAAAGTTAATAAAGTTGAGTCTACTAAACATAATAATAAAGTTACATCTCAGCTCAGCCAAGGACAGAAGAAGATCTTACCCTGGGAGTTCACTTTTAGCAGTCTCTAAGGTTATATGGGTAGGAAATTAAGGGACTAATAGAAAAGACCAGCTTTTTCTACACATCAGAAGTTCTGAGGGTTCCAGAGTGATTCAAAAGTTTGCATTGCCTATCAAGCTGCCTGTCTCTTAAGTCTTTCTCCAACAATTTCCTTTATAGTATCATGTGTGCTCCACATTGTGTCAGACGATCCACTTAGACAGCACTACAGGTCCCCAGTTTGATCTCCCAGAAAAGCTGACCCAGACTTGTGAATTAGAGGGGTTACACAAATTCAGAAGACATGGCATCTAGTTTTGACTCTGTCATTAAATTTCCAGGTGATCTTGGGCAAGTCATTTTACCCTTTTTAATACCTTGATGTTCTCATGTTAAATGAAGAAGTTAGACTAGATAATCTTCCGGTCCTTTCTAGTTATAAATTATAAAGAGCTGCTGAATCTAAATCATTCACTGAAATTAATGGGGATAGAGAGCAGAGGTATCTTAGTTCCCAATACAGTATCCTTCCTATCCTATGGTCCTTCAAAATGACTACTTTTATAGGCATTGATATTCCTCAGCTTATTTTTGTTATGGAAAAAAAAAAGTTGTTAAAAAAAATCTCTCAGGCCAAAAAAAAAATAAAATACCTCAGGAGTTACTCTTACAGAGTAAAATACAAATTGGGTGTTGGCTAAATATACACTTTGTTTTCACAACATTAAGTTAAAGAGAGCTTGCCCCATGGCAAAATGGAAGAAAGCCATCAGTCAGCTCTTTTTTTTAGAAGTCAAAAATCTTTACAGGAAAAAGGTGACTATTGCAAGCATTAAACTGGGGATGTCTAAACAAGAATTACCTTGAGGCACTTACCCACTGTACTCCATTTGAATGTCAATGATAAACCTAAAGATCTGGAGGGAAGACTTGGAGAACTTTTACACAGAGGCTTCAGGTTGAAAAGGGGTTTGGAATCCTTTTACCTGACTTTGACCCACAGCCAGGAGAAATGGTGCAGAGATGGGAAGACAGAGAGACAGAAAGACAGAGAGAAGCATTGCTGCCTAGCCCAAACCTCTTCTAATCACTTCCTAACTGGTCCCCTGCTTCTCTACTTTAAAAACTCTTTCAGGTGAGGCTGTGATAGCTAGCTAGCCAAGGGGGTCCAAGGCCCTAATTTCAGGTGGACAGAAGCATGGATGACACAGAAAATAAGCTCATAGATTTAGAGTTTGGGAGGTCAACACTTGCATTTTCCAGATGAACCTGAGATACAGATCGAGTGAACTAAGTCCCCAGAAAGTAATCAAGTAAAGTAGCAAGCACAGTAAGAAAATGATCAAGGTGCCAAAAAAGATCACCTTACTAGAAGAAGACTATAGGGACCAGAGATCCAAAATGGGAGACTGAGGAACTAACCGCGTTTGATATTCATAGGGTGCTTTAAGGTTTTGCAAAGTATTTTCTATCTGATCTCAATAAGTCTTAAAAATAAGTCTGTGAGGCAAGTATACGGACATTATTAATTCTGTTTTCTAAATGAAGAAACTGAGGTTCAAAGTGACGCCTATTGTCACAGCTAGTATCCAAAGGAGGATTTGAAACTTAAGTCTTCTTGGTTCAGCAGCACTCTATCCCCATGACGTCTTGCTTCTCTTATAAAAACTGTATCGGGAGCACAGGCCAAGAGAGGTCCAGATCTAAGCAATGGGTCTAATTAGTGGGCACTGACAAAGTGGAAACAAAGCTTGATTTTGAACTAGCTGCTTTGTGAGGTTCAGGTTCTTTCTGTACGTATGGGCTGAAGTAGTTTCAGAGCATGGGCCAGCATGAACAGGCAGGCAGAGGCAAGTAACAACACCTGGCTGGAGTGAGGGGGCAGCGGTGCCAGGCAATTTCAGACACTTCTGCCCTTTGTAGGAATATTATTCTTCCTAAAATATCACTTTCGTCAATTTTCCAGACACACCCTTAAAAACACTCAATGCCTCCCCATTGTCTCTAAGATAAAGCTCAAACCCCTTAGCCTAGCACTCAATTCTATTTCGTTGTTTTTTTTTTAATGACTGGGTACCTAAAGGCAAGCCTCAGCCAACATTGCAACTGCCTCTTATATTCCTCTCTTACACAAAGCTTCTTCACTAGCCAGTTTGATTTCTTCACTCTCCAACCAACAAGCCTTTCCCTTTCCCACGGATGAGACTCCTCCCCTATGTATAATATAGTCCCTCTTCCTTTCCACCTCTCTAATCCCAAATTCATCCTTCAAAGCTCACCTCTATGAAGCCTTCCTTGTTTATCCCAACCCACTATAAATCCTCCTGCCTTTAAAGCTCTATGGTACTTCTTAAAGTGGCACTTTTCCTGTGCTGGCTTTTATTATTACTGAAAGTTTTATAGGCTGTATTTTTTTCTTACCCAACTCCACTTGAAAATGAGAATTTTTAACCTGGGGATCCCAGAATTCTCCAAGAAGCTCTCAGATAAATTTCAAGGAGTTTCCATGAATCTTTTTTATGTATTATGATTAGTGTGTTTCAAGATATTTGGTTATCTTTGTAATTCTATAAAGCTGATTTTTTTTACACTTAAAAATATAATTCAGAGAAAGTCCATTCATAAGTTTCATCACATGGCCAAAACGGTCCAGGGTATACCCGAAAAAGTGAAGAACACTGCTTTCAGGAGAGCAAAGATCATGACTTGCCTATATTTGTATTCTCTGTAAGTGCCCAACATGTAGTAGGTGCTTAAAAATGATTTATTATTCGACCAAATGAGGGTGTTAAGCAGGAGATTCCAATCTCCACTGAGTACTAAAAGAAGAAATGACAGTTTCAGTTTGAAGAATTTATTTAACTAGGTAGGACAGATTTTCTAACAGTGACAGTTTAAAATATATCTGAGTGGGTTTCAAGGAAGGCCTTTGGATGCCTTTAAAAATATCATTCTCCTCTATCTGGAATGGTTTTGGTATATAGTCTCTTGCCTGAAGGCACAAGGATGGAGTAGATAATGTCTCAAGGTCCCAGACTTAGGTTTTTCTTCCTCTGTAATACTGTACATGCTTTGAAAGAAAATAAGTCAGAGAGAAGGACTATTATTGTTGAGGGACTCTGGGTTTCCTATCCATAAGTGTTTGTGTGTGTAAATATATATATATATATATATATATACATATATATATGTGTGTGTGTGTGTGTGTGTGTGTGTGTGTGTGTGTATTCCCCCCTCACCTTTCTTCTCAAAGGTGAGTCTTTTTCAGCCTATACTCATAAAAACAGATGACCTGGACCTTTATAGGTTGCTAATTGTTTGTTTTTAGGTCATAAAAATGAATTCTTGCTTTGTTTTCAAAGGAACATACACTTCATTCAATCTATACAAACTGAGACAAGTAGGTGAAGTCCAAGATTTGAAAGATAAACCTTCATTTGTTGATTTTTCTGCCCTGAACTAAAAACAATGGGACAAAGGAGCCAGTTTGTTGATATAAGGTCTATAAAACACAATAATATTAGTCATGTAAATAAGAGAAAATAAAAGTGGCTTAACGAGATAAATTACAAGTCACCACATTAGAGATTAAAATATTCTGATTAAGCAAACACTAACTGAGCCAAGAGAAAGGATAAAGGAAAGAGTGATAACTTCTGATTTGGAAAACAATGGATCTCCTTATATCTAAGGCATTGCCTAACAACAAGGAGAGCATTCAGAGGCTAGCTCAAGCCTCCATTGTGAACTCAGGCTCTGCTGCCATTATATATCCCACTTTTTTATTTAAAAAAATTTTTTTTTAAATCACCCCCACCCCATTTTAAAACCTTTGCCAGACAAGACAATATTCTCTTTTCTTTCTTTCCTCTTTCCTTTCTTCTTCTTTTTTCTTCTCTCTCTCTCTCTCTCTCTCTCTCTCTCTCTCTCTCTCTCTCTCTCTCTCTCTCTCTCTCTCTCTCTCTCTCTCTCTCTCTCAACAACTGCTAAACAATCCATTTTGCTTCATCTGAATTATGTAAGTCTGTGACGGGAATAAAAGGAGTTGGTGGATTCCAATTCTCTATTTGCATTCCTGCTACTCATAACTGGCTTTGTAATTTGCTGGCCTGACTTTCTACAAGATGAACTGCCTGCTGTTCTCAAGCTAGAGGGAAAACAGCCAGCTTATCAGTGTTTAAGATTATCCATGTACCTGTATGAACAGTAACTTTCTCATAACCTTTTTTTATAAGAACATTTGAACAATTGAAGTAACAGTATGGGGATTTGCACTATTTAAACGAAGAGCATTGAATAGGCCTATGCCATTTCTTGAGTCAATATTAGATATTTGTAGAGTTTTCTTTATTAAAGTGTACATCTATAAATATAAAGAAATAAAACTTGAAACTTTTAACAAGTGAAACCTCTCTGGCTTGCACTTCCAGGAGCCTCCTGGCAGGACTGATTAGTAGAAGGTTGCCAATGACCAAATCAAATGAATTAGAACCAGGCTACCAAGGTCAGAGGTTGCCTTGTAAGGAAATTATTCAGTATCACAGCCAGGCAGCTGAGCTGCTAGAGAGAGTTAGTTGTACCCAGCTCATCCTGAACATCCCCCAGAGATTCCATTGATTATGGAATTTGGAGCTGGAAGGCATTGTAGAGCACTAAACTTGGGGATGGACTAGTTCAACCCTTCATTGTGCAAATATTCAGAAGTCCAGATTTGGGGGTGGGGGGAGGGAGGAGCAAATAGAGAGATGGTGTAACTTGCCACCAGGGCTTCAACTCAGAACTGTACCCAAATATTTCTCAGTCTGTCAGGTTAGACCCCTTCCTCTAGCCACTTGACATCTCTTGACTAGTCATCTTCCCACTCTCTATTCCAGCCCTCACCCCATTGCTACCCCTGATCTAGGCTGTGGCCAAGTACCTTTTTGCTGCTCTATCCTGCTCTGGGGGGGGGGGGGGGTTGGAAGAACCTGAGGGACCCTTGCAGGAGCTTTATAGAAAAACAGTAATACAGGCCAGTGGCCAGAAATTATGGGCAAGAAAATACTGCTTCTATGTTATTAAAGCATTCTTAAGGGCTGTATAAAGGTATGGCTTCCAGGTAAAAGGAGGTTCAGAGGCTGGCCAACCTGAAAGACTTTGTCTCTGGTCCAAAATTTGCTGTAAATGCTTTGGCAGGTGGTAGGAGAAGGAAGAATTTCCCTCTGATCCTTACTGTTTTGTGCCTTATATTTGCCTTACCCACACCTACAAATGGGCAATCCACTAGTATATTGGCAGTAATATTTCTGAGATAAAGGGAGTCAACAGCAATCTATATATTATGATTTGAGGGGCACCAAAGGCTGGCTTATCCTCTCTTATGGTTTCCTGAAATTTCCACCAATAGTTATGCTTAGTATTATAAGTTACTGAGAATGTTTCTACAAACAATTTAATTCATTGAAAATATACTTAATGCTTTCTACATTCTAGATATTTGTGCCAGACACCAATGATAAAAAAAAAAAAGAAAAAATAGTCTTTGCTCTTAAGGAGTTTATATTCTATTAAAGTCCATTATCATTAAATTAATTCTATGAAAAAGTGAGTCTTTCCTTCCTCCCCACTCCCCCCATCTCTGTCTGTCTGTCTGTCTCTCTCTTCTTTCTTTCTCACTGCCATCAGATTTCTTCTGGACACAATTTATTTGGCAATGAGCCTTTGCTCCTTAATACTGTTATTTATCTTTTTTATTTTCATCTTACTGAAAAGACAACATTTTCCTCAAAGGGGTAAAAAAAGCACCTACTACACAATTTTTTTGCACAGAAACCAGACTAGACTAGCAATTTATAAATTGTTGGATTATTGCTTATTAAACTCTTTCTCCAATTAGCTTATCACTTCTATGAAGGCAGGGATCACATTGTAAAACTCTAGTTTCTTTCATTTTAAAAGTGGTGACAAGCTGAAGAATAACTCATAACTACCAGATTCGTTATATTAGAACAAGACTTTATTCAGGACAAGGGAGACTTTGATCCCAGGCACCACACAGAACCAACTGCTCTGGGACAACCACAGTCTCAGGAAAGATGCTGCAGCTGGGAATTTCCCTAAACTGAAGAAGACAAGGAGCTTAAATAGATTTGTGAAGCAGGGAAAGGGGCATAGGTGCTGTCACCTTTGGGAACAAAGCACTAGCCACAGTAAAGTGGTTGGAAAAGGCCTAGATGTGGTAGCCAGAGGCTAGGTTATCTGGACAAGTAATTTAGGTTTTGAATGTCTTTAGTTCTGGATTGAGCAATTGAAAGGTACTTTAAAGCTGATTATTCAACCCAGGACAAGGGTCAATCTGGGGGTTTCAGAAGACAAGTTGTTATTAGCAGTGAGGTATAGTGCAAAGTGTACTGAGTCAGGACACAGGTATTTGAATTTTGGCTGATGCCCTGTAGCTGTGTGACATACAGAAGTCACTTTATCTCTCTTTTGCCTCCTCCATAAAATGGGGGCAGCAAAACTTGAATATTTCAACAACTTGTGTTGTTGTTCTCAGGAAATCACAGCTATGTTCTACGTAAATGTGATTGCATTAATATTAAGGCTGATAAATGTTTATGAGAGAAGGTACTGATCTGTTATCTGTAAGGGAGAATGCCTTAAACCAGAAACACAGATTGAAGCTGCATGAATTGTTTCATCAGATTATCTAGGAGAGTGCTTAAAGGGAATTAACCTAGAAGAAATAAATTTTGAAAGAAAGGACCAAAGCATTGAGAAATATTCTGGGAATATGAACTCAATCATTGAAGGTGGGGGGAAATGAATTGCAACATCAATGTCCTCAACCCTAAAAAGATT
Organism: Monodelphis domestica; assembly: GCF_027887165.1. NCBI lineage: Eukaryota > Metazoa > Chordata > Mammalia > Didelphimorphia > Didelphidae > Monodelphis > Monodelphis domestica. The sequence goes on along the minus strand of NC_077233.1, from coordinate 163,136,380 downwards.
TATGGGATTATGGATTTCACTCATGAAGGGACCTTAGAGGTACTCTCCAAATTTATAATTTTACAGATAAGGAAACTGCCATAATCCACTGGAGCCTACTGTGAATCCCAAGGCAAAGATGGTATAGCTAAGAGAGAGCACATGACTCTTTCTTCCATAACCAGCCTACCTCCAGGACATGACTAACCCCTACCCAACCCCTGATAATCTGGCAGGACCATTTACTTTTCTCTGCTATATCCATTTCCTCCTTTTAGAATAATTGATAATTAAATCAACCCCACCTGTGTTCTTTTGAAAGGTATGACAATATATTGCCCTTTGGCTCCACTCAGAATCCCTGTAATCCTGATTTACAGACTGCCTAAGCCATGGAACAATTCCTTCCTTGTTCTCTCATAGTTATCCATGCCAGTGTTATCCCTTGGTATTCCTAACCCATTCTCTACTGTCTTTCCATAGTGCCCTCTAGAATTCCTATTTTTATTGTTAACAAATTATCCTTCCTATGAAACCAAAGGCTTTTTAACTTCTTTTGTGTTGTAGACCCCTTTGAAAGTCTGGTGAAGCCTGTAGACCCTTCCCAGAGTGATGTTTTAATACTAATTTCATTAATTAATTTAATAATAAAACATAGGTTCACAAAGGAACTAAATTATAACAACATATGATTATCAAAATATTTATGTAAAAAGTTCTCAGATCCTAGGTAAAGAATTACTATAATTAGATCTCTACCATTCCCCAGGAATTTACTTTGTATATATTTTGAGTTTGCTTATAAGTGTATATGCCATTCCCTCCTGAATCCCTCTCCTCCATAGAAAGTTCCTTGAGGAGATTGGTACATAGTAGGAAGTTAATAAATGTTTGATTTGTTCAAGATCATGCAAATGATAAAGACAAGATTCAAACAGGGGCTCTAACTTCTAATCTAGCTCTTTTGAATTTGACAAAAAAAAAAAGAGAGAAAGAGAGAGAGAAACGTTATAGTTTTGATCAGAGGTAAAGTCCCACAATTTACATCCATTTGGGTTTTGTCAGGTCTAAAAAGTGTAGCTGCCTTACCATTTTTGCTTTTCACGTGCAATGTGGAAGACCTATTGCTTCACAGAATCACCAAATTTGAGAATAGGAAGGGATCAGCCTTCCTGAAAGATTCCTATCACAATACATAGTCACCTGGCCTTTACTTGAAAAGTTCCATTGAGGGCAAAAACCCACCACCACTTTTAGATAGTTCTAATTGTTAGGAAGTTTTTTTTCTTAAAATCAACTTTGCCATTTCCCCCCAGACTCTGCCTTTTGAGACCAAATAGAACAAATCTCCTATTCCCTTTGTCATGTGTCAGTTTTCCAATTACTTGAACACAAATATCACGAATGTTGCCTTGGATGAATCACTAAATCTTGGGTCTCAGTTTCCTCAATAAAATTAAAGAATTAGACTAGGAAGAAAACAAATTGAATTACATTTGGGAAATCTCACAGCACTTTTGATGATCTCAAGTTTTATCTTGACATAAAAACAGAAATTTATAACAATATTCTTTCAGTGATGTAATATAGCTATGAATCATGAAACTTCATAGTCTCAGAAGAATTAAAATTAATAGAGATCCCAAAGGATAAAAGGGGAGACGAGGATAAGCAAGCTACAGTACACTTCCAAGGATGACTTTTGCTCTAGAAGTGACATAAAAAATACTTGGAAAATGTACAGCAATATCAAAAGTGAGAAATAATTGTTGGGACGGCATCAGTGTCATTAGTTTCAATAAAACGTAAAAGGTGTTAGAAGGTCTTAGACATGTTAGATAGGTATTCTATGGAGGATTTATGAGTTATGTGTATGGATGGGTTGTTAGGAACCAGGAAAGATGAGATCACTGACTGTGGGAAGAGTTGAAATATACCTCTGATCCCTCTGTTCTTTCTAGCTAAAATGTTCTTTTCTTCCTGCTTTGCTTATTCATTTCCTAAGAGGTCAAAGGCCCAGCTCAAAGGAAGCCTCTTCCATGAATTTTTCCCTTATTTTACCAGTGAGGTAGCTCTGAGCTAGCCGTTTGGGACTTCCTGCATTTTCCTGTCCTACCCTATGTTATAGCTATTGGTGTATGTCTTCTTTCACCCATTAGGTTATAAGCTCTTTGGCAGCAATAACCGTATCTTGTTCTTTGTTTCTCTCATGGTGCTTTGCACATACTAGGTACTCAGAGATAATTTATAGAATGAATAAATGAGTTAATTCATGGAACTGGTGCAATTAAGTGAATAAATAAATAACAAACGGACCCAACCCCCTAGTGAAAAAGGCACTGTTCACAGCATAAAGATAGACTTTGTCCTTTCCCATTGCAAGTGTTTGCTGATATCTGACATGGCTGGTGCATGAGGGGCATTTGGGGCCTGAATAGGGGAAGGGAAGGAAATTTGTAAAGTCTGCTCACATAAAAGTTGGTGGAATTTTCCTATACAATGTAAGTATTTCATAAATCTCTGAAAACAAAAACAGTGCTTGACCTGAAAAGTCAAGAGAGTTAACATGATTGTCCAATCTGCATTTTTTTGCTTACTGGAAAGAGCCAAGCCTGTAATGAAACAGTCTTTGTTTTTTGAGTACTGAGGATTTTTTTTTGCATCTTTCCAAAGTAGGCCAGATTTCAAATGAAAGATTCCAAATGAAGAGAGACATGTAGAAGAGGTTCTAAAGAGTCTCTCAGTAGACACAGAATTGTTGAATTTAAAGATAATTGAGTTTGACTTCCACCATAGAACAGCAACCCACAGCCATTAGGATTCTTATTTAACCAGGGCTCATCAATTCTCACTAAACCTTATTCACAGAGTTGAGAAGATTCAGCTAATGCTAATAAAATAGCTACTATAAAAGAAAAAAATCTCCCAGGGAAAACTGGAAATTCCCAGATTTCAAAAAATAACCTTGGACTTGATCAACATCCTAAAGACAGCCATGTGAATGGCTAATGAAGCTGTATAATTTCTCAAGATCTTTAAAACACAGACTTTCATAGCTGGGGGAGGAGAGGGGAGATAGTGTGACATTCAAATAGAACAAAATTGGGATCCCATTCCATTAACCTTATGCATGTTTGTCATTATTTTTCTAATTAAATTATATAAATGGGCAGTGTAAAGCATTCAGACAATAAAAGTAGGGGGCTGTGGTTTGCCTTTCATTGTTTCAGGGTTGTTTGTTTTCTTCATTCTTCTCCCCTGCCTCAAAATTTGTGTCTTCTTCTAAATTAAAAAATTTTTAAGACTTCTTCCATACATACAAATACTACTCAAGCAGTTGATATATTGAGAAGGGTAGAGAAGGGATGGTAGGAGATGGGAAATGGGAAGACAATTTTTTTCTCTAGAGATTTTTTTTTTTAATTCACAAAGCATAAGAAGGTCTTTTCTGAAATTTCTTTTGTTGTTGTTTTTTTGTTGTTTGTTTTTTTAAACCCTTACCTTCCGTCTTGGAGTCAATACTGTGTATTGGCTCCAAGGCAGAAGAGTGGTAAGGGTTAGGCAATGGGGGTCAAGTGACTTGCCCAGGGTCACACAGCTGGGAAGTGTCTGAGGCCACATTTGAACCTAGGACTTACTGTCTCCAGGCCTGACTCTCAATCCACTGAGCCACCCAGCTGCCCCCTTCTGAAATTTCTTAATGGAAGTATATATTTAAAATTTAAGACATGGTCTTCTTCCTTTATCTTTCTTATTAAACAGTTTGAGAAAACATGAATGGGTTGCAATCAGCATAGAGAGATGGAATGCCTACAATCATGAGCTGAATGTTAAGTATCTCTTTGCTATGATTCTCTCCGGTTTAATAATTGCTCCTATTTTTTCTTCTCTGTTCATCTCCTTTGTTCCTTTGTACCTTATAGTCCAATTTCTTTCTTTCGGTTCTTTTAATTTCATCCTTCATTTTTGTTTTCCCTAAACTCTAAATCTTCTTTCACTCCATTTTATTTCAGCTCAATTACTCTTTTGGGGAGTGCACTGTTCTAAGAAATGAAGAGGGAAACTAAGAAAGCTATGTGAAAAAAGAGATACAGTGTTATGTGATTCAATGCATTTGCAAAAATATTTTGAAAGCCTGCATAATTATTTATGCCACATGTAATGTAGATGAGCATTCTTGAGATCTAGGCTCATCCCTTGGGCAAAGATACAGTCCCTAAAGTGGAGGATAGTGGAATGAAAAGGGAAAAGAAAGGAAGAAATAAAACTGGAAGGAAAGGGTCAAAAGAAAAATGGAAGGGAATCATTCCCTTTTCTAATTGGGTGTTCACTGTTAAATAATAAAGCTTGAAAAGAGTGTGTGTCACAGCTCAGGCTGTCATGTGCCTGGCTTCCTGGACCAGGTGTAAACTATTAGACCAGTCAATAGTAATAACAATTACAATCCACTAAAGTCTTACTCTGATGCCCCACTGAGATGCAGAGGTTAACCAGGGTTCTCAAAGGAATCATGAGAGCACAAACTCTGGAAGAAGATACCAAACTAAAAAAAGAAAAAGAAGAAGATACCAAACTAAAAAAAGAAAAAGAGATACAGTGTTATGTGATTCAATGCATTTGCAAAAATATTTTGAAAGCCTGCATAATTATTTATGCCACATGTAATGTAGATGAGCATTCTTGAGATCTAGGCTCATCCCTTGGGCAAAGATACAGTCCCTAAAGTGGAGGATAGTGGAATGAAAAGGGAAAAGAAAGGAAGAAATAAAACTGGAAGGAAAGGGTCAAAAGAAAAATGGAAGGGAATCATTCCCTTTTCTAATTGGGTGTTCACTGTTAAATAATAAAGCTTGAAAAGAGTGTGTGTCACAGCTCAGGCTGTCATGTGCCTGGCTTCCTGGACCAGGTGTAAACTATTAGACCAGTCAATAGTAATAACAATTACAATCCACTAAAGTCTTACTCTGATGCCCCACTGAGATGCAGAGGTTAACCAGGGTTCTCAAAGGAATCATGAGAGCACAAACTCTGGAAGAAGATACCAAACTAAAAAAAGAAAAAGAAAAAGTACAAGTTCAGTAATCATTTGAGGACCAAACTCACATTTTAGCTCAAAACCAGAAAACTAGAAAGTGATTTTTTTGGCCACAGACATTCCTGAAAAGCCTCTATTAAGGAAGGAGTGCCCATACCAATGAAATCAAGTATTCTTAAAGTATTAAAGGAAGCACTATCAATGATGATAATAATAGAACAGTATGTAGGTGGTACAGTGGATAGAGCCCTAAACTTGGAGTTAGGAAAACCCACATTTAAGTCTGATCTGACTTCAAACATTTATTAACTATATAATCCTGAGCAAGTCACTTAACCTTCATGTCAGTTGCCTCACTTATAAAATGAGGGTAGTAATAGCATCTATGTTCCAGGTTCATGGTGAGGAACAAATGAGATAATATTTATAAAGCATTTAGCATAATGTCTGGGAAGCACAAAGTAGTCACTTAATAAATGTTTGTTACCTGTCTTATCTGTGCAATTATAATACTTTGCCTTTATTATTAATTTAGGATGTTTTCATATCATTTAACCTGTTAGACTGCCACAGTAACCCATTGAGGTAAAACACTTGTTTCATTTCAAGAATGGTTTCTCACTGTACAGTTGTAGTCAAATCTTCTCTCTCCAAAATGAAGCAGATTAACCCAACACTGAGGTCATCCACAATGGGCATTCTGTCTATATAGGCTTCACGTTGCTAACCAACTCTCTTGTTTTCAGGGAAGAGGATGAGAACAGGAGGATTCAGCCAGAACATTCTGGGCACAAATAGAAGTAAAATCATTGTACAAGTAAGCACTGGCTGATGGCCAGGGTTATGATTCAACACTTCAGGGAATCAGTGATTATCTTGATGTGGATATTTCCTCTATCAGTAGAGACTGCAACTCATCCATGCTTTTTCATCTTATATCCTTCATTTCCTGTTCTCCCATCTATCATGCAAAAGCAATAGATCTAACACGATAGAAGCTTTCTTCTATGTCTTTTCACAATTAAGTACCCTTAAAACTATGAACTGCTTTACTTGTAATCTCTTTCTCATCATATGATTATCCTACCTCTTTTTCTAATCATTCATTTCCTCTGTAATATCCCTTAGAATCCACGAATCCTAGGGAAGCCCTTTTACATTTCTTGTTTTAGGTCATTATTGTAAATAGGATGCCACCTACTTTTCCTGCAATTCATGTTTCTATTGCCCCTTGGGTTACAAGCAATTTATAATTTTTAGAGGTCATGTAGTTCCAAGACTTGCAACTAAATGGAATGACTAGGAAAAGTTTTATGTTAAAAAAATGGGTCTTTGCTCTGGGGAGCAATGTGGAGATGTTTGAAAGTATGGCAGCAAGTTCTCAAATATAATTCAGTTACTGTCCTCCTTTTTGACTACGGTCCCAAGTCACTGTTCATTTGCATTACTTATTTCATTTACATATATGCATGCATATACACACAAAATGAATACATATATACATACTGAGATACTAAGTCAATGAATTGGTATGGCATCATCTGGTCAATAGTCATTTTTCATCCATGTAAGATTTTCCTTGTGTTTTTTTCAGCCAATCTCTTTTGAGTACTCATGATTTTGTATTGAGGAGGTCCTATAATAGTTCAGGGCTGGATTCAATTAACATAATACAATTCACAAAAGTGAAGCTTGTAGAGAACCTCATTATCTACTTGGAATCCCTTTTCCATTTCTGTAGGATATTCTCCATGACAACAGTGAACCCTTTTGGAAAGCATATATATTCCTGTTTAATTCATCACTTGACAATTATCAAAAGGTTGCTGAATGAATCATGTAACCTTGGAAAAAGATTCTAAATTAATTAATTAAATAAATGAACTCAATTTAAATCTGAAAAAAAAAAGAAGGCTGTTAAGCAGGAATCTCAAGAAATCTTGTATGTGCTTAACATATTATATGAGTGAGTTCTTGTTGTTAGATGGCCTTTAAGGTCGTGTATTATTCTAGGAAGTCAAATTATTTTTGTGAATAACTAAATCTTGTGCTTTCTACACTTCCTGGTGATAAAGATGCAGTGTGCTATAAAGAATATTTTCCAAAAGTGTGCCTACTTATGAAAGGAAGGGAAGTGAGGTGAAAAGAGAAAGGAGAAAAGAAAGAAGAGATAGAGGGGAAAGGGAAAGAGGGAGGGAGGAGAGAAACAGAGGAGTGAAAAAGGAAAGAAGGAGAATTTATTTATTAAACACTTTTTGGTGGCGTACTACCCAATAGAAGCATGAGCAGATGATGAGAAGCCTGATTACTTTCCAAGAAGGATGTCATTTGCAGGCATTCTATTTTAATTAACAAGATCTGATTGTTGGGTACTCAAGTCAGTTGTTTCTTTACATTTTGAATAAAAGAAGCCTGGGAGAAGGGAATAGTAAAGGGAATGGTAGACTTTACGCAAATGGTTAAATATTTTTGGGAGAAAACTGAAAAAGATTTTGAAACCAAACACACTTCCCTCTCTGCTATCCCTGAAGAATCATGTAAAAACTAAAAGGGACCTTATGGATCATTTAGTTCAGTATTTCCTATTTAGTTTTTTTGTGAACCGCTAAGTGATTATCATAATTATGGGATTCATGAAGATCCAATGGGGATCATATTAAAATTCCTTTAGTGGAACTTCATATAGTAAATGATTGTCTTAAATGGTAGAAATAAAATTTTCCTCTCTGTCAACAATTATATGCATGTTTGAAGCATCATGTGCATGATGATTTTAGGGTTTGTGTGGCAATTACATCAAAATCTAACCACTTTTGAGTAAGTATGACACATTCTTATAATTTCTCAACCTATTATCAAATTATTTCCAAACCATCATTGGGATTCAACATTAGATCACAATTCCCGGTGTAGGTGCTCATTGCCTCTTTGGCATTCTACACACTGCATCAGAATAGCTTCTCCTCTGTTACCCTGTAACCATATCATCAGCTGAAAAATAGCATGATTGAGATATTACAAATGTTTACATCCTTGCAGTGCAAATGGCAGGCTGTTTGAAAATCATGATCACTGCACATGCACATTACAAGCCATCTAGAAACTATAGTGGACTATCACAAACTTTCTGCAAAGCAAATTTTATATTGCCTCTTGTTGCAGCATCAAAGCTGTTTTCCAACTTAAATTGATCTTCTACATATATTACTATTCTTCTATTTGGAAGATTTGTCAATGAAGGTTGGCAACACAGGTCAGTAATTTAGTAAGTTTCTATAAAAGTGTAGTTGGTATGGCAGTCAGAAATAGATCAAAAGAAAGCTGTATCTGAATATTCTTTCCTTTGTGGAAGAGGCATGAAGGAAGAGAGAATTTTCATACATGCAAGATAGAAAGCTGGGGACCTGATCTGTCAATCAAGGTGAAGATTCCAAAATAGAATGCTCCCAGGAAAGGCAGTTGGAGCCTGGCCAGAGGAGATGACCTGAGGGTCTTCTTCTCTTGGGGTTTTCTGACCAAGGGAGAGACTGGCTTTTTCCTGATCTAGGCAAAGAGAGACCTTGGTGGCTCTGAGAGGCTGGTGGAGAAGAAGCTGGGATTTCTAGTTTTTAACTATTTCTCTTGGTTTGGGAGAGAGTCTTCCTTGGCTTCTGGCTGAAGGAGGAAGAAGCTGAGAAACTGATCTCTGTTAGCTTCTGTTCCAGATTTAAGGACCCTTGGGGGGGCTTCTGGAATTAGGCTGAGAAGAAATTAACCTTTGATGGTGGTTTTGTGTAATTGGAAGAAGAAAGAAGATTTACCAGTTGTCCTCCATCTCCCTGACAGACTTTTGTGTCACAGTTGTGAAAGGACTGACATTTCCCCAAATCCTCCTATCCCTCATTATAGATTAGGGAAACACTCATCCCTCTCACCTCATTCTACCTCAGTTCTCCATCCTGTTGTTCCCCAAAAATCCCCTTACTTGAGAAAAGAAGAGTAAAGAATATTTCTCTGAAAGCTCATAGTTCCCCTGAGTTACTTAGAAGGTGGCTAAGAACTAAGACAGGGGGAGGGGAAAGGGAGGCAGAAGGGCGTGGGTGGAAACTGGGAGGTGAAGGGAGGAGGAAGGGTAGGAAATATCTTGATCTATTAACCATCAGCAGTGATCAATAGGCAACCCCAGAGTATTCCCATCTCGTAGCATCTCTTTATCTCTCAGAAGTATTTCTACCTCCATTATAACTAGGTACTCTCAGGTTCCCCTAGTATCTCTCTAACAAAGCCAGAGTATCCCTTTACTGCACCTAGAAATATTCTCCACAGATTATCCTTTTTCTAATACACCTTATTAAAGTTATTTTATATAAACATTATTTTTAAAACTTTTTTCATTTTAATTTTATTTCATCAATTTAGAACATTATTCTTTGGTTACAAAAATCATATTCTTTCCCTCCCTCCCCTCCCCCTACCCTTACCATAGCCAACACGCAATTCCACTGGGGATTACATGTGCACTTGATCAGAAACTATTTCCATGTTGTTGATGTTTGCACTAGGATGTTCACCCAGAGTCTACATCCCCAATCATATTCCCCTCAACCCATGTAATCAAGCAGTTGTTTTTCTTTGGTGTTTCTACTCCCACAGTTTTTCCTCTGAATGTGGATAGTGCTCTTTCTCTTGGATCCCTCAGAGTTGTTGAGGATCACTGCATTGCCACTAATGGAGAAGTCCATTATATTGGATTGTACCACAGTATATCAGTCTCTGTGTATAATGTTCTTCTGGTTGTGATCTTTTCACCCTGCATCAATTCCTGGAGGTCATTCCAGTTCACATGGAATTCCGCCAGTTTATTATTCCTTTGAGTACAATAGTATTCCATCACCAACATATACCACATTCCCCAATTAAAGGGCATCCCCTCTTTTTTCAATTTTTGCCACCACAAAGAGCACAGCTATGAATATTCTTGTACAAGTCTTTTTCCTTATTATCTCTTTGGGGCACAAACCCAGCAGTGCTATGGCTGGATCAAAGGGCAGACAGTCTTTTAGCACCCTTTGGGCATAGTTCCAAACTGCCCTCCAGAATGGTTGGATCAAATCACAACTCCACCAGCAATGCATTAATGTCCCAACTTTGCCACACCCCCTCCAGCATTCATTATTTTCCTTTGCTGTCATGTTAGCCAATCTGCTAGGTGTGAGGTGATACCCTAGAGTTGTTTTGATTTGCATTTCTCTGATTATAAGAGATTTAGAACACTTTTTCATGAGCTTATTAATAAAAAAACAAGTTTTGATTTCTTTAACTGAAAATTGCCAATTCATGTCCCTTGCCTATTTATCAATTGGAGAATGGTTTGATTTTTTGTACAATTGATTTAGCTCTTTATAAATTTGAGTAATTAGACCTTTGTCAGAGGTTTTTTTGTTATGAAGATTGTTTCCCAATTTGTTGCTTCCCTTCTAATTTTGGTTGCATTAGTTTTATCTGTTCAAAAACTTTTTAATTTAATGTAATCAAAATTATTTTTTTTACATTTTGTGATTTTTTTCTAACTCTTGCTTGGTCTTAAAATCTTTCCTTTCCCAAGTATCTGACATGTATACTATTCTGGGTTAACCTAATTTACTTAATGTTTCCTTCTTTATATTCAAGTCATTCGCCCATTCGGAGTTTATCTTGGTGTAGGGTTTGAGATATTGATCCAAACCTAATCTCTCCCATATTGCCTTCCAATTTTCCCAGTAGTTTTTTATCAAATAGTGGATTTTTGTCCCCAAAGCTGGGATCTTTGGGCTTGTCAAAGACTGTCTTGCTGAGGTCACTTATACCAAGTGTATTCCATGGATCCTCCTTTCTGTCTTTTAGCCCATACCATATTATTTTGATGACCACTGCTGTATAGTATACTTTGAGATCTGGTACTGCAAGGCCCCCTTCCTTTGCAATTTTTTTTTCATTATTTCCCTGTATATCCTTGATCTTTTGTTCTACCAAATGAACTTTGGTTATGTTTATTTTTAATTCAGTAAAAAAGTTTTTTTGGTAGTTAGATGAGTATGGCACTAAATAAGTAAATAAATTTGGGTAGGATGGTCATTTTTATTATGTTAGCTCATCCTACCCATGAGCAGATGCTGTTTTTTTTTTTCCCCAATTGTTTAGATCTAGTTTTAATTGTGTGGAAAGTGTTTTGTATTTGTTTTCATATAATTCCGGTGTTTGTCTCGACAGATAGTTTCCTAAGTATTTTGCATTGTCTAGGGGTGATTTTTAAATGGAATTTCTCTTTCCAATTCTTGCTGCTGAGATGGGTTGGAGGTATATAGAAATGCTGATGACTTATGCGGGTTTATTTTGTATCCTGCAACTTTGCTAAAGTTGTTGATTATTTCCACTAGCTTTTTAGTTAATTCTTTAGGATTCCTTAAGTAGAACATCATATCATCTGCAAAGAGTGATAGCTTGGTCTCATCATTGCCAATTTTAATTCCTTCAATTTCTTTTTCTTTTCTAATTGCTACTGCTAGTGTTTCTAGTACAATATTAAATAATAGAGGTGATAATGGGAATCCTTGTTTCACTCCTGATCTTATTGGGAATGCATCTAGTTTATCCCCATTGCAGATGATGTTTGCTGATGGTTTTAGATATATACTGTTTATTATTTTTAGGAAAGACCCTTCTATTCCTATATTTTCTAGTGTTTTCAAAAGGAATGAGTGTTGTATTTTGTCAAAGGCTTTTTCTGCATCTATTAAGATAATCATGTGAGTTTTGTTGGTTTACTTATTGATATGATCAATTATGTGGATGGTTTTTCCTAATATTGAACCATTCTTGCATTCCTGGTATAAATCTCACCTGATCATAGTGAATAACCCTCATGATCACTTGCTGGAGTCTTTTTGCTCAAAAGAGCAATCAAAATCAAAAGTCAAAAAAGATTTTTCAATCTATGTTCATTAAGGAGATTGGTCTATAGTTTTCTTTCTCTGTTTTTGACTTGCCTGACTTTGGAATCATTAACATATTTCTGTCCTAAAACAAATTTGGTAGAACTCCTTCTTTGCTTATTCTGTTAAATAGTTTGTATAGTATTGGAATCAGTTGTTCTTTGAATGTTTGATAGAATTCACTTGGTCCTGGGGATTTTTTCTTAGGGAGTTATTTGATGGCTTGTTCAATTTCTTTTTCTGATATGGGGTTGTTTAGGTATTCTATTTCTTCCTCTGTTAATCTAGGCAATTTATATTTTTTAAAATATTCATCCATATCACCTAGATTACCATATTTGTTGCCATATAATTGGGCAAAATAGTTTTTTTAAATTTTATAGTATTTTATTTGATCATTTCCATGCATTATTCATTAAAGACAAAGATCATTTTCTTTTCCTCCCCCCCACCCCCCATAGCCGACGTGTGATTCCACGGGGTATCACATGTGTTCTTGCTTCGAACCCATTGCCATGTTGTTAATATTTGCATTAGGGTGTTCGTTTAGAGTCTCTCCTCTGTCATGTCCCCTCAACCGCTGTAGTCAGGCAGTTGCTTTTCCTCAGTGTTTCTACTCCCACAGTTGGGCAAAATAGTTTTTAATGATTGCCTAATTTTCTCTTCATTAGAGGTGAGGTCTCCCTTTTCATCTTTGATATTGTTGATTTGGTTTTCTTCTTTCCTTTTTTTTATTAGATTGACCAGTACTTTGTCTATTTTGTTTGTTTTTTCAAAAATACCAGCTTCTAGGGAGAGAGCCTGGGCAGCCCAGCCTTCCAAGAGTCTTCGGCCTCAGAGCACATATAGCCCAACCCAGTTGAACTTAATCTGATCAAAAGCCTCCAGAGGATAGGGAAGCTAACATTCCTCCCCTAGAGACTGTACCAAGATATCTGCCAAGAGGGGAGACTGACAGCCCCAAAACAAAACAAAAAATAGATACATATATATATAAATAACTGGAGCTTAAAAATAGGTTAATATTAAAAGAAATGGGAAAAGAAACAAACAGGGGGAAATTTATATGTCAAAAAGAAGCTCGTGGTGGGAGGGAGGAGAACATCAATACACTGGAAGGGTAAAGAGGTCAGAGACAAGAAATACTCAACTTTTAAGTGCTTTCAAATTGACTCAAAGAGGGAAAAACAATCCGATCCATTGGGGGCAGAGAATAGATTTGCACTCTATCGGGGAGTAGAAGGGTAACAAATGGTCTGGTGAGGAGGGAAGCAGTACAAGGGAGGGAGGGGGTGGGGGTTAATTTTAGAAAGACTACAGGGAAAATAAGGGGGGGAATAAGAAGGGAGAGGGGTAGAAAGGGAAGTTAAATAAGGGTGGGAACAAGGGGGACTGTTCAAAAGCAAACATTGGTGTAGAAGGAAATAGTGAAAGAAGAAAAGGTAGGTAAAGGATCAGAAATCAAAATGCTGGGAAATGCACAGCTAGTACTCATAACTCTGAATGTGAATGGAATGAACTCACCCATAAAATGCAAGCAAATAGCAGAGTGGATTAGAATCCAAAACCCTACCATATACTGTCTACAAGAAACACACGTGAGGAAGGTAGATACACATAGGGTGAAAGTAAGAGGGTGGACCCAAATCTATTGAGCACCAACTGACAAAAAGAAGGCAGGAGTTGCAATCATGATAGCTGACAAAGCCAAAGTAAAAATAAATCTAGTTAAAAGAGATAGGGAAGGTAATTACATCCTGATAAAAGGCAGCATAGACATTGAGGAAATATCTGTACTCAACATGTATGCACCAAATGGCATAGCATCCAAATTTCTAAAGGAGAAACTAGAGGAGCTCAAGGACGAAATAGATAGAAAAACTATACTAGTGGGAGACCTGAACCTTCCTCTATCCAAACTAGATAAATCAAACCAAAAAATAAATAAGAAAGAGATAGGAGAAGTAAATGAAATCTTAGAAAAATTAGAATTAATAGACATGTGGAGAAAAATAAATAGGGACAAAAAGGAATATACCTTCTTTTCTGCAACACATGCATTCACAAAAATTGACCATATATTAGGGCATAAAAACATTGCAAACAAGTGCAAAAGAGCAGAAATAATAAATGCAACTTTCTCAAAGCACAATGCAATGAAAATAATTAGTAAGGGAACATGGAGAGGTAAATCGAAAATTAATTGGAAATTAAACAATACGATTCTCCAAAACCAGTTAAAGAACAAATCGTAGAAACAATTAATAACTTCATTGAAGAAAATGACAATGATGAGACATCCTTTCAAAACCAATGGGATGCAGCCAAAGCAGTACTCAGGGGGAAATTTATATCCTTGAGTTCATATATTAACAAATTAAGAAGGGCCGAGTTCAATGAATTGGGCATGCAAATTAAAAAAATTAGAAAGCAAACAAATTAAAAATCCTCAGATGAAGACTAAATTAGAGATCCTAAAACTCAAAGGAGAAATTAATAAAATTGAAAGTCAAAGAACTATTGATTTAATAAATAAGACTAGAAGCTGGTACTTTGAAAAAACAAATAAAATAGACAAAGTACTAGTCAGTCTAATTAAAAAAAAGGAAAGAAATAAACCAAATTGACAGTATCCAAGATGAAAAAGGAGACCTCACCTCTAATTAAGAGGAAATTAAGGCAATCATTAAAAACTACTATGCCCAATTATATGACAACAAATATGGCAATCTAGATGATATGGATGAATACTTACAAAAATATAAATTGCCTAGACTAAAAGAGGAAGAATTAAATTACCTAAACAACCCCATATCATAAAAAGAAACTGAACAAGCCGTCAAAGAACTCCAAAAAAAAATACCAGATTCTCGTCTTATTTATTAATTTAATAGTTCTTTCACTTTTGATTTTATTTATTTCTCCCTTAATTTTTAGGATCTCTAATTTAGTTTTCATCTAGGGGGTTTTAATTTGTTTGCTTTCAAGTTTTTTGACTTGCATGTCCAATTCATTGACCTCTGCCCTCCCTAATTTGTTAATATATGAACTCAAGGATATAAATTTCCTGCTGAGTACTGCTTTGGAGGTATTCCATAGATTTTTTAAAAATTTCTTTTTTTTTCATTTGAATAAGTTTATTTAGTCAATTTATAACATTATTCCTTGGTTACAATAATCACATCATTTCCCTCCCTCCCCTCCACCCATTCTTCCCACAGCCAACATGCAATTTCATTGGGTATTACTATCCCATAGATTTTCTTCTTCTTTCCATGATTTGTTCTTTAACTAACTGATTTTTTTAATCGTCACTTAATTTCCAATTAATTTTTGAATTGGCTCTCTATGTACCCTTACTGATGATTATTTTATTGCATTATGATCTGAAAAGGCTGCATTTATTATTTCTGCTTTTCTGCATTTGTTTGCCATGTTTTTATGCCCTAGTTCATGGTCAGTCTTTGTGACTGTACCATGTGCTGCTGAAAAGAAGGTGTATTCCTTTTTTTCCCTATCAATTTTTCTCCATCAATCTATTGACTCTAATTTTTCTAAGATTTCATTCACATCTCTTACCACTTTCTTATTTTTTTATTTTATTTATAGGTCTCCCACTAGTATGGTTTTACTATCTATTTCCTTCTTCAATTCCACTAGTTTCTCCTTTAAAAACTTGGATGCTATTCCATTTCTTGCATAAATGTTTATTACTGATATTTCCTCAGTGTTTATATTGCCTTTTATCAGGATGTAGTTACTTTCCCTATCCCTTTTAATCAGATCTATTTTTACTTTAACTTTTTCAGATATCATGTTTGCAACTCCTGCCTTCTTTCTATCAGTTGAGGCCCAATATATTTTACTCCAACCTTTAATTCTAACCTTGTGCATGTCTACCTGCTTCATGTGTGTTTCTTGTAGACAACATATGGTAGGATTTTGGTTTCTAATCCACTCTATTTGCTTTTGTTTTATGGGTGATTTCATCCCATTCACATTCAAAGTTATGATTGACACTTGTGTATTCCCCAGCATTTTGATATTCTCTCCTAGTTCTGTCCTTCTTTTGCTATTTCCTTTTAAGCCAGTGGCTTGTTTTTAATCAATCCCCCAAACCCCACCTGTAATATGCTTCCCTTTCTTTCCCCTCCCTTTTTGTTCCCTTCTTATTTTTTTAGGGTCTGTTAAGTTTTCCTCCCCCTTTCCTTCCCTTTTCCAACTCCTTTCCCCTCTGTCCCCCTTAGTTTTCCATTCAGGGTAAGATAGAATTCAATACCCCAGTAGATCTAGATGCTCTTCCCTCTCAGAATTGGTTTTACTGAGAGTAAGTTTTAGATATTACCTATTAGTACTCTCTTCCTCTCCTTATAATAGTATTTTTCCCCTCCCCTTCCCATGTGCCTCTCTGTGTGGTTAGATTATTCTATTTATCTTATTTCTTCAAGTTTCTCTTGGTGCCATCTTTGATTCCCCCCTCCCTGTTTTGTTTTGTTTTTTGTATATCATCTTATATCATTTTTTATCCCAATCTGTTCCTGTCACTGACTCTTCTAATTACTATAATGACGAATATAATTTTTGAGTTACAAATAGCATTTTCCCATATACTGATATAGACAATTTGATCTTGTTAAAGCCCTTAAATAAGAAAGTTTGAATAAAATTTTTTCCCTCTTTCTTATTTACCTTTTCATGTTTCTTTTGATCTTTGTGTTTGGATATCAAACTTTCCACTTAGTTCTGGTCTTTTCTTTACAAATACTTGGAAATCTTCTATTTTGTTGAATGCCCATACTTTCCCATGGAAGTATAGAGTCAATTTTGATGGGTAGGTGATGCTTGGTTGAAGATCTAATTCTCTTGCCTTTTGAATATTATATTCCAAGTCTTGTGGTCCTTTAGTGTGGATGCTGCCAGATCTTGTGTAATCCTGATTGGTGCTCCTTGATATCTGAACTATCTCTTTTTGGCTTCTTGTAAAATTTTCCCCTTAGCTTGGAAGCTCTTGAATTTGGCAATTACATTCCTGGGAGTTGTCTTCTGAGGATTTAGTGTTCTATGAACTCTTTCAATGTCTATTTTGCCCCTTTGTTCAACAACATCAGAACAGTTTTCTTGGATAATTTCTTGTAGTATGAGGTCAAGATTCTGTTTATTTCTGGGTTTTCAGGTAGACCAATGATTCTCAAATCAGTCTCTTCGTGATCTGTTTTCCTGATCCATCATCTTGTCAGTGAGATATTTTATGTTTTCTTCTATTTTATCAGTCTTTTGACTTTGCTTTATTAATTCTTGATATTTTGCAAGATCATTGGTTTCTAATTGCCCAATTCTGGTCTTTAAGGCCTGGTTTTTGGTTATAATCTTTTGATTTTCCTTTTCAGTTTTGTCTATCCTTCTTTTCATGGCTTTCAGCTGTTTCTTCAATTGGGAGTTCTTGTCCTTTAAAGAATTATTTTCTTTTTGAACCATTTCCCACTTTTCTTGACAGAAGGCTTCCTTCTTTTTGGTAATCTCCAATTTAAATTCTTCAAGAGCTTGTGGCCAATTACCATTTTTTGGGAAAGGTTTTGGTGCATTTATTTGGATTTCCTCTTCTGTCATTTCCTCTGTAGTCTGGATTTTTCCTCTGTAAAAATTATCCAGGGTCAATGCCTTCTTCTTGTTTTTCTTGGTGTTGGGAAGTTGTTCCTTGGAACTGTTTGCCATCACTATGGTTGTTTTTCCTTCCCCTTCCAGTCAGAAATCTGAGTGAGGAGGGTAGGCTCTCTGTGTATGAAGCTAAGGAGCAAGGATTTTGCCTGAGGCCAGCTCTCGGTTCTCTGCAGCTTCTGCTGTTTGCTGCCCTTCTCTGTGCTAACTCCCTGTGGGCGCCCTTCAGCCTGCTGGGGTTTCAGGTTTAGCTGCTCTCAGGGGTAGGTCTTTGATTGTCTTAGTCAGCTGTCAAGAACCTAGACACGCCCCTCACTCACTCTAGAGGTGCCCCTTGCTCACTCTCTGATTCTAGCCCACACTGGCTCTGACTCTGGCTCCATTGGTGAGGTTGGGGAGGGTAGATCAACTTGAGTTTTGGTGGAAGCTTTTTCACCCCCTTATGGTGTGGAAATGTCCAAATCCTACGTACTGTACTATAGTGGTAGGTGGTGAGGAGAGGAAGAGACCTGCATCTAGACTGCTGCCATGTTTATCTGGAAGCTTATATAAACATTATTAAAACAAAACAATACATACAATTGTGCTTTAAGTTTATCATTTAATATAGTACTTATCATTAGCCAATAGAACAGCAAATGTTTTAGATAATTAACTATTCATTTTCCTTGAATGGATAGGTAGCCAAAATTTTTTTAATGAATTTCTAAGTCTTAACATTTTCTACTACATAGTTGTATGAGTAAGCATTTTCAATTTTTTGTTATTTTAAACAAACAAAAAAATAAGCTCTGTATAGATCAAGATTTAAATCTGTTTCATGTTGAAGCAAATGTAACTTTTATTCAGATAAAAAAGTTCAAGATTAGAATTAAGTTCATAGATAATTATCATATTATGTTAAATATTTTGAATGTTATTTATGCACAACAAAATTTGTAAAATAAAAAAATTTAATATGAATTCTTATATATAATAGTGTAACTGTATTACATAGATTAATTCTTTTCATTACTTATAAGATCTCTCACATAAAATATTTTATATTAGTTTTATATATAAAGTTTTAATAATTATAGACAAAATAAGTTTGATACCTCATAATTTAATTACATAATAAAATTTTAATTTCATAAAGTATATAATTAAACATTTACATTTAATATTTCATATTCATATGATCTTATATAATTCATATTTACATAAATCTAGATTTACATAACTTTTTGATCATTTATTTTATAATGGATATGATTATATAATCATTATATAATAAAGACATGAATTTCAAATTAAAGAGTTTTTGGACAAAATTTATCATTGGAGCTATAGAAAACATCTTAAAAAATCTAAAAGAATATTATATATAATATATTAAATTACCTGGGGTTCACAAAACATTTTTGTTGTTCTTGAAAGCGATCTGTTGAATAAAAAGCATTGAAAACTACTTGCCTAGTTCAAGTCCTCCATTTTATGAAGGGGAAACAGGGGCCAGAATACAGGTTAAGTAAATAGCCCAAGGTCATTAAGGAAACTTTATTCAAAGCTAACATTTAAACTCATCTGAGGTGTAGTCAAGGAGTAGTTACTGGAAAAAACTGTGATATAACATTTTTTCACAAAATACAAGGATGCATTTCAAAATTAACATTAAGACATTAAAACTAGGCAATCTGTAACCATTCCCCTGACCTCAAATGTCTCTTCCATTTTTCAATTCTATGTTAAAAATGGTCTACATTTTAGTAACCCTATCCAAAAAAGGAAATGAGATTAATCCAATATGACCCTTTCTTACTAAAACAAAACAGGCTTTTTGTAATACCTGCTTCTTTTTTTAGACTTTCAGGAACTATCCTTCAATTGTATTTTCTAGTGGTTGTGTTTTTTAGAATCCACATTATTCCCCTTTTCTGAAATTCAGAAAAAAAAGGTTTTCTCTTCATCAGTTCTGCAGCACCAGTCTTATTCGCTGTAATCTCATGATAAAGATGGTGCCTCAATGATCACATTCACTAGTTCTTTAAGTATCCTGTCATGTAGTTCACCTGTTCCAGGTAATTTGGATGCATGGTAGGGGAAGAGAATAAGCATTTATATAGCACCTACTATGTACCAGGCACTATTTTAGTATTTTATAAATATCTCATTTGACCATCACAACAAGGACTGCTTGGTGATGTCTTACTATCTTTTTGTTTATCTTGGGTATAGAGGAAATGTGGCAGAGTAAATAGAGAGCTAGAATTAAAACACAAAGGACCTGGGTTCAAATCTCATCTCTGAAACATACTGGCTATGTGACTCTGAACAAGCCACATAAACTCTTAATGCTGTAGCCAAAGCTCTAATTCTATAAGTTGTAGAAAAGGTGCCCACCTGTGTTGTTGATAGAGAAGGTGACTAAATTACAGATCTATTCACTCTATTTACAAATTCCTTATTAAACAATTTTATTCTCTTTCCCAGTTCAAACATCATTCTTCTTTGACAGAGAAAAAAGACACAAAATAAGATTTTAGCAGCACCCCGTTCTTTCAATTGTCTTTGGTCCTTCTACCATGAATTTTGTGTTCCTTCTCTTTGACCTGCTATAACAAAAGTAATAATACCCTGGTTTTCCCCCTTAATTTTCCTCATCAGACTCATTCTAAACTAAATGAAAAACATAGGTAAAGTATTTTAAACATGGTATAGATTAGCTGTTGTGGTGGTGGTGTTATCATCAAGTAACTATACTATACTTTTACCAGGAATTGATCCATCTTCAGCAGGTGTCTTTTACATTTTAGTTTCATCTTGAGTTCATGTTATTTCTCTTTGAAATTTCAGAGTTTCATTTTTCAGAGATATATATTATTTCTGGATTGACTTCTCCTCTAGAATGCCAGGCCATGGATTCTTACCTAACAATGAGCCAAAGGCTTTTGGAAGGAGAAAGAGATCGTGGTGGGACGGTCAAGCAAGGTCTAATGGATGTCAGAACTTCAACTGAGTCTTTAAGGCTGGATGGGTTTCAGAGGGCATTTTTAGGAGAAATGCATGTGCAATAATGTGGAGATGGGGATTTACATACATACATACATATATATGTGTGTGTGTGTGTGTATATATATATATAACGCTATGTTATATTCCATGACATTCTATTGCAGAGATAGTGACTGATTAAAGTAATACTATGGCAGTGGCATGGAAAATGAATTGGGTAAAATAGTGGTGAAAACTGGGGAAATCAGTTAATAGATTGTAATAACTTGGGTAGGGAGTGATAAGGATCTGAAAAAAGCTGGTGGCAATGATGACTGAAAGGAAGAAGGGCTTCAAAAAATACTATGTAAGAAGTAACACTGTTGGAACACAGTGACTAATTGAGTGTGAGGGACCCAAAATATAAAAGGACCCTGAGATCTTCTGTCTAAGAGACTGGGGAAATGAAAATAAAAAGAGAAATGCATATTAAAACAACTCAATTTGCCTCATACCCTTCAGGTAGGGATTATTTTGTTATTTGTCTTTGTACCTCTAATATTTAACACACTGAAGAATGAATATGGAAAGACAGGCAAATTAATGCACTGATGGTGAAGATGTTAGTCCAATGATTTGGAGAAAAAATGTGCCATCATATTAGAAAATTCACTAGACCTTTGATTTAATGATATCACTACTAGGCATATACCCCAGGAGGGCTAAAGACAGAGGGAATAGCTTATGTGTGAGCATATATAGATATGCCATCATAATAGATAATTCACCAGACTATCTACCTAGCTATCTATCTATATGCTTTGGCTTATTGGTATCACTATTAGGCATTTACCCCAAGAAAGTGAAAGACAGAGGGAATACTGAAAAGAGGAGCAAGAGATGAAGTTCAATGGGCAGTTTCTTTTGACTACTATTGATTCATCTTTCTTTACCTTCAATATGCAAAGGTTCCCTTTGATATATACTGGCTTTGTAACCCTTAAGAAGTCACTTAATTTCTCAGTGCTTTAGAAGACTTTCCCAGATTATAAATTGCAGAGAAGGTACCATTCTGCCTTGATATAGGGAGTGCCCTAAACCTTTGAAATCACAGGTCCAATCCCAGTCTTCATCCCCAAGAAACGATTCATCTTTACTCTTCCCCTTTATGATGACAGCCTCCATTGACTTTAAGATCCATTCTTTCTTCATTAGAACTTAGTAGGACCTTTGGTATGAGAGAAGATAAACTTCTTGCAGCCAACGATGGCAATTTTAGTTTTAATCACTTTTCAACTCTTAACATAGCCCTGTGTACATGGAAGACACAAAATATATGTTCATTGAATGAATGTTGAATAAGTGAATCAATGAAAAAATTTTTATGATGCAGCCTAAAAGGAAAAAGCACTCACTGCTATTCTACAGCTGACATTCTATTCAAATATGTTACTCATGAGTGCAGAAACCTATTATATTATTGAATTTCATTGGGAGAAAAATGGTTAAGCAATAAGTAAAAGTATTATTTTATTAGGTCTGCTGCATTGTAAGCATGATTTTGTTATATCTTAGAAGCAAATTTTTTTTCCTTGAAAGGCATACCCCCAATTTTATAAAAATAAATGAGAAAATAGGATTAATTATCACATTTTCTATACAGGCATTTTGTCATAAATATTATATATTCTTTCACAACATGAACATGGAAATATGTATTGTATGGTAACACATGTACAACCTATATAATATTATCTGGTATTATGGGGAGGGGAGTGGGATGGAAAGGAAGGAAAGAACATGGATTGCAAAATGTCAGAAAAAATGAAAAATTGTATCAATATGTAAAAAAATTTTAAATGTATTCTCTGGATTCTATTTCTAGACAGACATGTACAAAAAGAAGGTCATAAAAGATCAGAAGAAAAATAAAACATGATTAGAAAAATCACTTCACTTTTCTTTTCTCACATAAAACACTAAAGAGATTGGACAATATGATATCTTGGTTCCTTCAGGTTCCAAAATGTATGCAACTTAAATTCAAACAAACAGTAAAATACACAAAGAATGAGCCATCACAGTTGGCAAAAGTTGAGTTTTTCCTAGCCACAAAAGGTAGGTTATTAGAAAATATTTTCAAATATAAAACTGGATTTGGAATCTGGAAATCTATTTATATAAGGATAAGCAACAAAATATAAACATTCTTATATTGCTGCACGGTTCTTTTCTTGTCTCAGCATTCAAATCTTCAAATGTTCAGATATGGCATTTCCAAATTTGGGACATCTCCTTAATTCACTCGTCTAAGCCACCTATCTCTCACTTTCAAAAATCTAAATACACTGTTGATGGAACTGTAAACTGATCTAACCATTTAAAGCAATCTGGAATTAAGTTCAAAGAGTTATAAAAATATATATTTGCCCTTTGATCCAGCAATACCACTATTAGATCTGTTTCCTAAGGTGATCAAGGGGAAAAGAAAAGAACCTTTATATTCTAAAATATTTAAAGCTGCTTTCTTCATGGTGGCAAAGAATTGGAAGTTAAGGAAATGCCCATCAACTAGGGAATGGCTAAACAAGTTGTAGTATATAAATGTGGTGGAATACTACTGCTCCATAAGTTATGGCAAGCAGGCTAATGTAAAAAAACAAAACCAAAAACAGCCAACCAGAAAATACCTACATAAAAACAGTAATATCAGCAGATTGAAGAGAATGTTATATACAGCAACAGAAATATTGTTTAAAGAAGAACTGCATATGTCCACCTTCAGAGAAAGAACTGATAGAAACAAGTTCGACGTAGTTATTTTAAAATATATGTTATATCTATACCCATTCAGTTACGTGTGTAAATATACACCTGTATGTATACATATACATTCATATAAAACTTTTTGTTAAATGATGCCTTCTTTATCGCAGGGAGGGGAGGGAAGGAGATACATAGGAATTTCAATGTAACAAATAAATACATTTAAAAAATGCTATTCGAAGCTCAGTTCCTCACGAGGCTCTCTGTAGATTGATACCACCCAACTCTCTTCTTTCCAGATTCTATCATGTCAGGGAGGCTTTACTGATTTTTGGTTGTATATAATTAATAACTGTATGAAGGTTTCTTCCATTTATATTTTTATTTCAAAAATAAATCTTTCTTTAAAAAATAGTATTCTATATGGCTTAAAGGATAGAATGATGAGTTAGATGAAAGCCTGGGTTCAACATTTATCTCTGGCACAGCCAGCCTTTAAGACTAACTAGCTGTATGATTCTTGGCAAATCATTTTACCTCTCAGGCCTTCAGACAGTGATCTAAAAGCATAAGCTACAGATGTGTTGCTAGCAGTTCCCTACACCAGTGAAATCACAGGGTTAGACCACCAAAATAACTGGTACATAAACTATTTTGATTGAATTAGACTTCTTGGTGTGAAATGGAAGAAAGAAATTCAAATATACTTTTGAAACGTGAATAGTTTTCTTTAATAAGCCATAAACCAGATCAAATTTTCATTGTAGCAAATAAATGTTAAGATTTAGGAATAAAGGAATTTTAAAAATCACAACTTATTTATTATTCTATGTTTATCATTTATCATTACTTACAATCTGGCTCCAGACCATCTCTCTGGACTAATTACTCTCCTTCATGTACTCTACAGTCTAGTCAAATTGGCCTGTTAAAAGTACACATCTCCCACCTCTGAGCCTTTGCAATGGGCTCTATCAGCTATGCTTAGAATGTTTTTTCATATCACCTTGACCTTTTGAAATACCTAGATCCCTTCAAGGATCTGCTTAATTGCCAGACTCTTCTGTTTAAAGCCTTTCTTGATTCTATGCAGTTTCCCTTCCAGAAGGTATAAAGGCCTTGAGAATAAGGATTGTTTGTTGTTGTTGTCATTTTGGGGAGTCAGGTTGAAGGCTTTGCACCCCTAGAGCCCAGGACACAGAAGGTGCTTAATAAATATTTCTTGATTGTAATTTCATGTTGTTCATTGATGGAAGAGATTATCTTCTTTTGTGAATTTATACTGGACAAAATGCTGTCCTGTTATGCTAAATGACAAACCCTCCAAAGTAGTTGAATTTCTGTTTTGGTCTTCATACCATTCCTGAGCCTCTACTGCTGGGGATCTGTATCTGCAGTGATAAAAGGGATTTTCTCATTTTGTTTTTTCCTTTTCTTTCTATTTCCAGTGCTTTAGCACAATGCTAGAAAGAGAATAGGTGCTTAATAAATGTTAATTGACTGGCTCAAAAATTCCTTACACTGGGGAAATCACAATCTGGACCAAACAAAACTTGTTTCATAGCACTGTTTGCAGGCATTTCACATTTTGGGAGTATCAATTTTGCTGTGAAAACACATACACACACACACAATGTCTACCCTACAATAAATCACATCAGAATTCACAAGTCTGTAATTCTGTGAAAAAGAATTCTCCTGCTCCCCCTTGCACAGTTACTAGTTAATTATTTTAGAAAAAAAGTTTTTGTTTACTATTATTATTAAAACATGTCCTAGGGAAATACTCTATTAAAAAAAAACCGGAGTATTTAATGTGCCAGTTATCTACTGTTTTTCTCCAGATTTTGTATGAGGGACAGGTAAGGAAATAAGCATTTATGCAGGGCCTGCTATGTACCAGGTACTACTGTCAACATTGTGAGGTAGGTATTATTATTACCTATTATTACATTTTTCAGCTAAGGAAACTGAGGCAAACAAGGTTAAGTGACTTGCCTAGGGTCACCTAGGTAATAAACAGCTGCTGCTGGTTTTGAATTCAGGCATTCTTTACTATAGGCCCAGCTCTATCACATTGCCATCTCAGCAAGATCCCATTTAGCAAAGAGAAGAACTCTGATAATTTATGATAATGACTTGTTTATGCATTGTCTTCCCTATTAGGAAGTAAGTTCTCTGAAGTCAGTTTTGATTGCTTACATTTGATTTCCCAACATTTAGAAAATGTTCCTGGAAGATAGTAAGACTTAAAAAATGGGCTCTCTCTCTCTGTCTGTCTTTTTCTCTCTCCCTTCCTCCCTCTTTTTCTCTCTCTTCCCTCTTGTCTCTTTCTTTTCCTTTCTCCTTTTCTCTCTTCCTTTCTCTCCCCCTTTCCCCTTCTCTCTCGTCTCTCCCCTTTCCCCTTTCTCTCTATCCCTCTCTTCCCTTCTCCCTCCCTCCCTCCCTCTGTATTTGTTCTTTCTCTCTCTCCCCTTCTGTTTCTCTCTCTTTCTCTTTCTGTTCTTCTCTTTCCCCACTTCTCCCTGTCTGTCTGCCTGTCTCTATCTCTCTCTCTCTCTCTCTCTCTCTCTCTCTCTCTCTCTCTCTCTCTCACACACACACACACACACACACACACACACACACACACACACACACACACAATCCCTCTGTCTAGGTGATCTCTGAAGTTCCATCTACCTATTAGCTACTAAGAAGTAAATAAGGTAACTCTTCCCCACATGCCAGTACTTTTCTGGAGCTTCTTAAGGATATCCTGGTAGGAGTTACCTGAAGGTACTTGTCTCCATAGAAACGCTAATTTGAAAGCCAATGATCTAAAGAAAGGTATTATTCCTTGAGGCAGGCTGTTTACATGAATCAACATTTCTCTAATACTTGTCAGTGTTTTGAAACACTTTCTCAAGTGCCAATTGTAGCTTGCCAGTTCTTCTGAAGTGTAGAGGCTGTAAATGGGTGAAACCAGAATGGTAACCAGGTTCCCTTGGGGCTTTTTCTGTCATTGTAATGCAGAAGTTCTTTTTAGTGTTTTCATTTTGCATAATCATTAGGTATTTGGAGACTAGTGAGAAGCACTGGACAGATCTATTAAGTCCTGATTAGTCAGTGTGCATTAAAAGTGCTTGTTTTCCATTATCCCCCACTTCTTATTCTTAATCCACACCTATTGGAAGTATTTTTATCTTGATTTTCCGCATTTGATAGTGCAACTGCAATTTACTTGCTAAAAGGGATCTCTAG
Organism: Monodelphis domestica; assembly: GCF_027887165.1. Taxonomy (NCBI): domain Eukaryota; kingdom Metazoa; phylum Chordata; class Mammalia; order Didelphimorphia; family Didelphidae; genus Monodelphis; species Monodelphis domestica. The sequence goes on along the minus strand of NC_077233.1, from coordinate 163,109,779 downwards.
GGATTACTTTAGGGAAAAATATTCTTCTGGAATGGAAAAAAAAATTACAAGTATGCTGTAAGGAAACATCTGGCTAGAAAAATATATGGGTGGGGTACCCCAACTTTCATCACTTGAAACTTGTCATTTCCACTGCTTTGCAGCAGAAATATTCATTCATTAGCACACAATATACGCCTCTCAGATCTTGAATAAACACAACATCAGAGTCCAAGATTTAATAAGGTCTGTTTTCTCTTCTATCCAATATTAACCTTTAGATCTCAGGACAAGGAGTTATAATCTGTTTTTGCACTGTCTTTCAAATACTGAGGAAAAAGTTAACCCGGCCCAAATCAATTTACTATGTGTTTTACTGAGGGAAAAAAAAAAGCCAGCAAAGCAACTATGCAGAGGAGCAGCTCTGAGAAGAAAATAAACTTTATTTTCCACTATCTCATGGTTTCCAAATACTTAATATCCAGAGAATTTGTTCTTCCTTTTTACTGTGGATTTGCTGGTGATTTTGAGCTTGATGCTCCATGTAACAATACACGAGGGGAATGCCAATGTAATGCCCTGATTTATTTAAAGATTTCCATTTTATATTAGTAGATAACCATTGGAGGTAAAATAATCTCTATAGAAGAATTAAGGAAATGGGCTATGAAAAATCAAAATATAAGAAATGAAACAAAGAATCCAAAGGGAATCTGACTGGCTGGCTGGATTGATTATACTAGGCCTTTAGGCAGGGAAGACCACCAGCTTCAGATATTTAATAGCTGTGGGGACTTGGGGAAGTGTCACTGACATCTCTGTCTGAGTCAGTTTCCACATCTATAAAATGGGAATAATAATAATAGTCAGAGTTTTCTGTTTTCTGTTAGGATTTGTAGAAAAAAAAATAGCCATTTGCACAGACCATTAATAATGGGGCTCCCTGAACTTATATCCCAGAGTTATGGTGAGGATAAAGTGTGCCAGTATCTGTAACATGCTTTGCAAACCTTAAAGTCTGACTCTTTGTGACCCTATATGGGGTTTTCTTGGCAAAGATTCTGGAATGGCTTGCTATTTCTTTCTCCAGCTCATTTTACAGATGAGGAACTGAGGGAGGGTTAAGCTGGCAAGTGTCTGGGGTCAGATTTGAACTCAGGAAGATGAATCTTCCTGATTCCAAGCCCAATGCTCTATCCACTGTACCACCTAGCTGCCCACTAAAAAAAAAAAAAGTGCTATATAAATGCTAGTTATTATTAAGGTAGAGAACAGAATGGTAATTTGACAGGAGTATTTGCTTGTTTCAGTAAGAACTTTAAATGTGGTAAAAAAAAAGATAATTCTTATTTCTTTTCTATCTTTTTGGTTTAAAATACTATTAGTCTGGTCTTTGAACTAGATGAACTGAATTCCACTTAACATATAAATTAAATGAGAGATGAAAGCCCCAAACCCTAAAACTTCAGATTTATGACACCACTCCCAACATATGTTTCTCTATCTGTTCCTTGGGTTCATGAGGCAATGATTTGCAGGATCTGGAGTCAGAAGGGCCTCAGTTCCATGACAAGTCCTGCTATTTAACTACCTCAGGCAAATCATTTTGTCCCTGTGAGCCTCAGTTTCCTTCTCTGTAAAATGAGGGGGGTCCAACAAACTGATCTGAATTTTTGCAACACCCATTTGTTACTGAATATGAACTTTTTGTGGGAAAGTTCAACCAAAGTTTTGTCTGGTTCCAGAACTGATAAACCACACATTTTGCATTTAAAGTTTAAGGAAAAGGTAATTAAAGTGACATTCCCATTGCATAAACACTCTTTTCACTTAACAGAAAACAGGCATATCTGAACAATGGTGGTTAAATAGAATGTTGCTGACCTTCTAGAGTAGGAGGTTCATTACATCAAACTCCAGGGGCCAAGGTCTGCACTCACTTGGGACATGTGCAGGCCTAAGTTCCCCAGAACAAGTGTCCAACGAGTTTCTCTTTAGCTACTTTTCTTTATTCTGCCCAAAGCTTTTCAGTTTCTGTTGAGCTAAATGCTAAATTGAGGGGGTGGAGGGAAAGAGGGCATTGTAGTTACTATCATCAGTCTTTGGAATGGGTTCAGAAAAGGTGCCTAACTTCAGTGAGCTCCATTATTAATGGTCTGCGCAAATGGCATTTTTTCCTACAAAGCCCAAATCCTGTCCTTGTCTTTCAAGGACATCTCACTTGTAGATGTGGAGAGCTCTGGTAGAAGTGCACTCTGCTTGAACTATTTCAAGAAGACTAATCATGTCTCTATTCTATTTGTGTGAAAAAATCTTAAATTAATCAGAATATATTAACACTTAGAAGTTACTCAGCCATGTGTATAATATGTAAATACGTTTATATTGTTCATATATAGACACATTAAGATGCTGTGCTGGTATTTATAGCTGTGTGTCTATGCTTATTGCTTATATATACATATTCCTTCTGTTACGATTTATGCCTTAAAATACATAAAAATTCCCCTCAAAGAAGGCCAAAAGATGGCATTCTGAGGGGGTGGTAGGGGTCTTTATTTTGTAGGTCATTGCCATGGTCAAGCATCTTTTGAAAAGAGATGCCTCGACCTCAAGAGTCTTATCAAATTCCAGGGAAGGAGCCTAAAACAATTTCTTTGGGCGAATGGATAATCTCCGGCAAGTTTATTCATCTTTTAAACTGTAAACAAAAGGATAAATTATGAAAACAAGCTCTGGATTTCCTCAGAGTCTCATTCCTCTCTGTGGAGTTTCTTTTCTTTCCTTTCATACCTTTTTCCATCCTTAAGTTTTCCTTCCTCCTAAGCTTTGTTTCTTGTACCCAATACAAGTACTGAAGTTGCAAAGGAGACATTTTTAATTATAAGTACTACAGTAATGAATTCAAGTACACTCATTTATCATAAAAGGCTTCCCCATCTGCCTCTAAAGTATGCTTTAAAATGTTGTGTATTTGATAACATTAACACTGAGAATTTTCCACCCGTTAGTGCTAAGCATTTCAGATGCTATTTTTTTTTTTAAAGAGCATGGAGGTAGTTACAGGCAGAACGAGTACATTTATCTTTGTGTGTGTGAGTGCATGTGTGGTCTCTTTTCCTAATTTATTTGCACTTCAACCCATTGGGATCAAACTGCAATCCCTGTAGGCAAGGGGAGATTAGGGAGAGGGACTCACTTGCCTATACCCCTCCTCCTCTTCCCCCAACACTCACACATATACACACGAAAACAACTTCTCAAGTACCACAAATTCTTCTGGCCACTGTACAAATTGTTCCTGAGCATGGAGGGTTTCCAAAAGACCTAATTAGCAACTCACAGCAAACATTTCTTTGCATTAGCTAATGATCCGGCTACACTTGTAAGCAAACAGTACCAACATATCTAATCAATGCTGAAAAACCAACCAAATGCCTATTAAACATCTGGATGTGATTTTCTAGTTAAAATAAAATGAAAACATGTGCAGGTTTCTTTGATCTATGCCTTAACAAAGAAATTGTTGATAAAAAAAAAACATACTGACCAGTCAATGTGTCATTTTCATAAAGTCTAGTCGTTTCTCTTCAAATGCTCCCAATTTAATTTTGTTGGTTTCCTGCAATCTCTAATTTTACCATATTGTGCGAAACCACAAGAGATTCTTTGGATCTGATTTTATTTGAGGTTTTACTGCTGCATGGATCTGCTACTGATTTTTTTCTACTTTGCAGTCTTTCTTTTTTCTCTTTTCTGTCTCTTTTAGTAAAGGAGCATGGTGAGTAAAAGGTTATAAAGTAATGCTGAGAAAAGTCCTTCTGGAGCCTTTTTGACAGGGTTAGGCTCAAAGAAAAATTCCTAGCTAAAAAAATTAAATGATGAATAATGAAAGCAGTAACTATTAACTAGAAAGTAGAGAGGATAATGAAAATGGCTTTTTAAAAAAGCCTGACCCCATTATTATTTGTTTCATAAAAAAGAGGTAATCGTTTTAAGAAGATACATAATTTCTTGGATTCTATGATTAGCTGCCTCAATTAACTTTTTTTTTTCATTGCTCTGCAATGCAGAACAGTGGAATAAATCACAGGAAAAGATTTTCTCCTATTAAGGAAACAATACTATCTAGTATCTGTAACATCTAGTATTCATTTGGACCTGTAGTGGAAATACTTGTGTTATTGGTAGGTTGAAGATTTGATAATCAACAACACATGAATGGAAAAAAACCGTACATGAGCATCCATGGTAAAACGAACAGTACCACAATCCTTTGTTTCCTTTGCTGAGGGGGAAAAAAAAGGTACTGTTCATCAGAAGCTCAGTTTTATATGGAAACTGCACTTAATATTATTTGAAGTAAAAATATCATCTATATATGAATGTTAAGGTTAAAGAAGATTACGCTTAACAGACTTCAAATAGAAGAGTAGAAATTATGGATTTGATAAGTAGGCACTCTCTATTTTCTTTTAAATAATACTGTAGGCAATCTGCACATATATTATTTATTTAAAACATAAGATTAAAGCAGCTTGATTGTTTAAACACCATCATTTGTAATGCAGTTTGATGAGAGTTTTGCAGTATAATTATTACAGTCTGACAATCAAGGAGAAAATATGACCTTGAAAAGGGGCAGAGCCTTCTACATCTTGCAGGGATGCTGCTCTGAGAAAAGAAGAAACTGGTGAAAAGTAGCCATCATTAGGGCACATAATTAGAGACTTTCAATTGTAAAAGATAATTTTCCTTAGATAACACAAGAGAGGAAAATCTGAAAATCCTGGTGTCTTGACTCTCATAGGTCACAAAGTAGTTGTCAAAAGGGAAACCTAGAGTTTTTTCCAATATATACAGGAAAACTTAGTGATTAAAAACATGTTTAAGTTAATAAAAAATTATAGAACATTTAGATATATTGTGCTGGGGTGGGGGTAATAGAGAGGGGGAAGAAGCAATGTTTTGTTCCTATTCCAAAATACACTGTTTTAATTTGTCTGTTTATATCTAATTACCAGTTTGTGCCAGCAGGTTAAAATTCACACCAGCCAAAGCTGGGTAAGCAGGTGTGTGGTTGTCTCCCTCATCAGTTATCCTCCTATATGCATGTATGTCTGTGATGTGTTCACACTTTTTACACAAAACTGAACAAAATCCTAGGAGTGCAGATTTTCTTGTTTTAGGTGAACATGATGGGGCACAATATAGGCATTGTCCATCAAACTAAAGGGGATCTTTAATACCTCTACCAGATGTTACTCTCATGAAAACATCAATGTGTCCACAATATATACATATATATGGATATGGATATGCACATATGTATAGTTGCTTATAAAATGTATTCCTAAAAGGGGAGAAGGAGCAAGCCTGATTTACGGGATGACAAAAAGAGGAAGTGCTTCCTGAGCCTTTTTCCTTCATGTAAACAAGACAAACAATAATGTTTGTGATTATTGTGAGCAAAAATTCCACTTATTTAGTAGATTGCAGAGATGTAATTCTGGACCTGTTTAAGAATTTACTATAGTCTTCAAATACACAGCCTAAAAATGTTTGTTTTTCATTTGTAATTGAAGTTGGAGGCTTGATACAATCATGAAAAAAATCAATCTTATAAATGTTTTAAAACTGCAACAGTGAAAAATGTAGCATAAAATGATCCTTTAAATATTTTAAGAAGAATGATCTTTGTAAAAGCAAGAATCTTTAAATAAAGTGCATCTGTTTAAATAGCAAATGCTTTTTTTAAAAAAAGACTTGTCTTTGAGGTTTAAAAGAAGACAATAATTGGTATAAAGCAGTCATTAATGCTAAAGACTCATTAACTAAATTCCAAGATAAGATGGATGTTTGTCAAAGAAGCACATTTCCAATTGAAGAATATGTCACCATTTGACAAAGATAACATTCATACATGGGGCATGTGCAACAACTCCACTGAACTATACTTTAAACAAAAGTAAAAACTATTTGCAAAATTAAAGATTTTCAATTTGTATACAAAAATTTACATTAACTGATAGAACTGTCCAGGGCATCCTATTTATATACAGACCTCTGAGCTGAAATTCCATCTTCTATGAATTCCAGCTATGTCACTTACCCAGCACTCTCCAGGTATTACCTGAAATATTTCAGAAAAACAGGTTTTTCAGTACACATAATAGTTGGAGTTTGATTCACAACATAGGCTGGTTAAATTTTTCAAATAGGGAGTTCATACTAACCAAGTAACAGGACTTTTCTTCGGACACGTGTGATTTGTGTCACTTGCCCTTTTTCTAGGTTTTTGCTAAATAAAGCCACTGTGGCTTTTAAGAATGCTTTTACACACACACACACACAGCTACGCAATTTCAACGTGCGTGGGTGTTTTATGTAAAAGTGCCTAGGAGTGAGGCGCACCGCCAAGCCTTCTTCACTCTGCCTTTTCATCAAGTGCACATACTATTCTTTTGTGTGTCCATGAAAAGGTAACTATTGGTAAAAACAAACCTTAAAGACATTTTTGAATGTGACCTGGCTTTCAAAGTAATAATATCAAAACGAGTGACTTCCATGGGGAAAAAATGTGCTTTCCTTTAACTACCCTCAATTCCCAATCATAACGAGATGGTTTGCCTCACTGGGTTACTTTCACAGATATCTGAAGGTTTTTTTTTTTTTAAGTGAAAAGAAGAAAACGATAGAATTTTTAAAGCCACACACTCCTCCTGACACTGCTCCTCGCCCCCTCTCCCCTTCTTCTCCCTTTTCTCTCTAGAACGCGCGGGCGCGCTCACTCTCCCCACGTTACTTTGATTGACATCTCAGTACTGCCGCTCTCCTTCTCACCGACCTTCCCATCCTCCGTGCCAATCTCAGCGTTCCCCCGCTTCCCATTGGCTGGCCTGGGCGTCCCGTAGCTTCTCCAGGAACGCTTCCTCGCGAAGCCGGGGAGGACGAGGCTGGGCGGAGGGGGGCGGGAGGGGAGACAGGGGAGACAGTGCTGATGGAAGAGAGAAGGTGGGGAGAATGGTGAAGTGAGGGGGGGGTGCGGAAGGACGAGCCTAGTATGCCCTGCCATAGGACGATGGGAGGCATGTCGTCAAGATCCCACGTTGGGTCTTGGAACGGACGATTGGTTGGGCCTAGTCTCCCCCCCCCTTCTTCTCCTCCTACCTTACATCCACCCGGACTCCATCCTCAGCTTTTCGCCCCCCTCCCACCCACCCCGCCCGCGCCAGGGTGGGCGGGGCCGGGCCCTGGTTAGCTAGAGGAGTGTGAAACCGCGTGTTAATGTTACCAGCGCGAGAGGCGGTGGCGGTGGCGGCGGAGGTTGGGGTTGGAGCAGGAGCAGGAGCAGGAGCAGGAGCAGGAGCAGGAGCAGGAGCAGGAGCAGGAGCAGGAGCAAGAAGAGCAAGAAGAGCAAGAGCTGGAGCCGGAGCCGAGGCAGCAGCGGCTGATACATTGTGTCCCGCTTCTAGAGAGGCAGTTGATTACAACCCCCTCGGTGCCACTGCCTTGGGCCGGCAGTGGCAGTGGCGTCACGGGCTGTCTAGACCCTTGGTCAGAGGAGCACACCAATTCATCTAGGCTCGGCCCTCCTGTTCACTTTGTGACTCCCAATAGCCCCTTGGAGTTTGTCTGCTTGCAAAAAGAAAAAGAAAGAAGGAAGGAAAGAAAAAGAAGAAAAAAAGGGGGAGCAGAGATTATCTGAGAGAGAGGAAGCTAAGAGGCTCGCTCCGTGGATTCTCCCTCATCGCCCCTTGGTTTATGGATGTTGTCCCCGGGATTCCTGGGGAACTTTACTTGTGGCTGGACTGTGGATTGTTAAAAGGAAAACACGAAAAGGGAGGGGGGATCAAGGGTGGAAAAAAGAAAGGAAAAAACCAAAAAGGATTAGCGGCGGAAGGCACCAGGGCTTCGGGGCCGTGCGGGTGTCTATGTTTGTGAGGAGATGCTGCGGCTGCGGCGGCGGCTGCTGCATGGGTGTGTGTGAGAGTCGCTCCCTGATGTGCTCCAGGCGCGAGGAGGTGGTGGCGGCGGCGGCTGCTGGGAGGCTGCTGCACTCGGGAGGACTGCACCCTTCTGAGTAACAGTGGGAATTGCCCCAGCCGGTTTGCTCTTTCTGCTATTACCGAGGATTTTTGTGCAAGGCACGAGAAGACTGTTGCCTCCTACCAGCACCAACCACTTCGTCCCTCGCCTCGGCTTGTTTTAGTTGTTGGGATTTTTTTTTTCAATCTTCACTCTAAGACTGCTTGAGTGCATATGCTGCGTGGCCACCCCCTCCTCGCGCGCGCGCTCTCTCTCTGTGCACTTTCCTTGCATCATTACCCTTCTCTCTGTGGTTGCTGGTGATCACTTGGCTCTGAGCCTCCACCCGGGGCTGCGTGTGTTTGTGTGTGTGTCTCCTCTACCTCCTCTCGGGAGCACCTTTGAGCCTAGCCAGCCCAAGTATATATGCTTACGCTTATTTGTGAGTGATCCTGTGTTCCTTTTTGCACTCACCAACCCCTTTCTGGGCGGCGTGGGTTGACAATTCCTTCCTTTAGTCTCCCTGCTGCTCTTCCTGGATCTCGTCTTCAACCAGAGAAGTCACCGGCTTGCTTGGGGTTTCCGGGCCCCTGATTGTTAGTTTGTTTTTGTTGGGGGTGAGGCAGCGTTCTTTTGCCACCTGCAAGTTGCCCCCTACGGAGCAAGGGCGGGTAGTGGGGAGAAAGACTGGATTGATTTGCCCTGGACCTGCGCAGCTCGCGCTTCGGAGGGGAGTGGTTGCTGGTGGGGGAGTTAACCTTGGTCCCGGCTTTGGCCGTAGGGGAGGAAGACCTGTGCTCCCACCCTCCCACCTCACCGCCGGAACTGGGTGATTCCATTGTCCATCTCGGGTCCGTCCTTTTCTTCTCGAAGCCCAGAAACTCTTTCCCTCCCCCCACTCTCTGAGTCCGGGCGGGAGACGTTGGCCCCTGTGGGAGGTGGGGGCGGTGAGCAGGAAGAGAGGGAAATGTGGCCCTAAGCTCGGGGAGGCAGCGACCCATCCGGCGGCCCGGCCTTGGGGAGCCCAAGTGGCCCAACTCCAGCTCTGGTCCTGCCTGGCTGTTGTGCGTGCGTGTCTGTATGTGCGTGTAATGTCAGTGTTTGTGCGCGCGCGCTTGTGTGTGCATGTCTAACTCGCACCCCCCCCCCCCCCCCCGCTTGGATCTTCTTTCTTTCTTCCTGTCTTAATTTTTCTCGGCGGGATTAAAGTTGGAAATTGAGCGGAGAATTGAGCTGCCCAGGAGCAAGGCAGCGGCTGCCGTCAGAGCGATGTTCCCGCAAAGCCGGCACCCGGTAAGGAACGGCTGGGCCCTGGGCCCCTGGGCGTATGCTTGAGGGTGCGACGGGGTGGGGGAGTATGGGGGGGGGAGGTTAGGTGAATGTTTTTGCGGCTGGGGGAAGGTACCGTTCTTGGGCAGTGCTGGGAGGTGCTGGGCTTTCTCCAATATCTGCCCTGCCCGCCCCCCTCCCCCAATCGGGGCTATTTAGGTTGGGCTTGTACAGTTCTCGGCCCCTATTTCCCACTTGGGGGGGGTAGGGAAAGTGGTGGAGGATGCTGTGTGGGTTTTGTTTTGTGTTTGTGTTTTTGTTTTCAAATCGATTTCAAACCTCTGACACCTTTTACTCCCGGACGCGCCCCCCCCCCCCCTAATTCCCTTCTTGTCACCTCTAAAGGAGACACATAGATTATCGGGGTAGGAGGACGGAACGGGGACAGAGAAGCTTCTTAAATTTCTTGTTCTCATCCACATCCCTTTTCCTACCCCCTACATGAGAGGGAGGTGCTAAGCTCTCCCTCCCCCCTCCCCCAGTTGCTGGCCCCCACTCAGTACCTGCTTTGTTCACTGTCTTATTTACATGTCAATTGCAGTCCTGGATCCTGTGGGGCTGAGGCTGGCGGGAGTCTTGTGTGGCGACTCTGGGAACTGGGAGAATGAGCCGGGGGTGTCTTGTTATTCCACTTCTCTCCCTAGGGCTATTATCTTTATTGCCTAAGGGAGGGGCGGGCACCCATCTTTCTACTACCTTCCCAGGCCCTTTAGGAGAAATGGGCTACTTCTGCCCAAGTTCCTGAGGTATACCTCTTTCAGACCCCTCTCCGTGTCCCTAGGAGTATGATTGAGGGGTGGGTACAGAGATAGATTTTTGACCCAGCTTCTTGCAGCCTTTGGGAGTTTTAGCAAATGAGATAGGGCCCGAGAGAAATGGTTGTTACCACCTATTTTCCCCCAAAGTAAACCAAAAGAAATTAATTTCTTTTTGTACCTGCGATAGCTGGTAACTTTTGTTTTGCTTTGGTTTTGTTGTTACGTCTCATCTCATCAAATATCTCTTTCTCCCCTCCCCTTTGCCTCCCGCTCACTTTTCTTCCCCGGCAATATTGCACCCTCTTCCTCTTATTTTTTTATATCTGTGCATACCCTTTCTGCACCCCTTCCAGACGCCGCACCAGGCTGCAGGTCAGCCCTTTAAATTCACCATCCCGGAGTCCCTGGATCGGATCAAAGAGGAGTTTCAGTTCCTGCAGGCTCAGTATCACAGGTGCGTGCAGCCGGCGCAGCGGGTGCATTAAGTCCTGAGCCGACCCTGTACGTCCCTGGCCTGGGGGTTGGATGTCAGCTTGGAATGTATTTGACTTGGTGGGGGGTTGGGGGGGCTTTGTGGTTTTCTCCTTCTCCTCATCAGTCTGTCCTATCTCTGGGGTGGCAGCTGTATTTAGTACTTATGTCCAGGCGGTGGCGTGTGGAATCACAGTTAAAACCTGTCATTCACTTTTCCCCTTTTTATTTTCTTGGCTTTTCTCAGTCCTCCTCTCCTTTTTTCATCCCCTCCTCCTATTGTTTCCCCATTTGCCCCTGTTTAAATGAACTCTTTTTCTTGTGTTTTGGATAGCATGAGAACCGTCAATATTTGCCCTTCGTTTATTTATTTTGTAACAGGCTGAGCCGAAAACACTGGCTCAGTCAATGTCTTAGTCTTGGAATGCAGTAGACAAATGTACTGTTGAAATAACTTGGTTATGCTGGAAGATAAAGTTGTACAAAGCAAAGTTCATTGTGGAAAGCTTACTCCTTTTAAACTATAATTGTTGGGCTATTTACATTGAGGCGGACTCTGGGGATCAAAATATAAATAGAATTTCATGTTCCCAACATCCGAGCCTCATTGAACGGAGGCTTCTGCATATGAAGTTCATCATCGCACTTGAATACAAGTATAGACTTACTGTCCAAGTCAGTGGGAATTTTAAACAGCGAGAAGTGATTGATGTTGTGGCCTGCTAGTTGTTCACAGCTTAAAAAAAAATAATCCTCAAAATTCAGAAATTAGCTTTTATACTTTACAGGTATAGTCCATCACTGTTTAAATTAAATTCAGCAGAATGCACAAGGTAATTTATACATGGCTTTTATGAAATAGCAATCAGTTTTCTTTTCGTTTTAGAAATGGACAATTTTTGTGTTCTGTTTAGGGCATACACTTATCTAATCACACTATTTCCTAGGCTATACCATTTTATTGGCTGCCTCAAGTGATGTTTTACTGTATGCTTTAAAGATAAACATTATGGAATGCTAATTTTTCACTTAAAAATTAAAAAAAAAAAACTTAGACTGATGTTTGAATCAGCGAAGTCAAACACAGTATATGTAGTTTGAAGCTCAGGTTTCTGTTCAGAGGCCAGTTCTCCCACACTGTGAATCTAAATTAAAATTTAACCGACCAAGAGTTAACAGATAAGATTACTTGTTAGTAATTTGAGGGCAGACTTCATTTCCCAGGCTTTTCCAGGGATTGTATATATCCTAAGAATGAATCATAATGGGGTGAACTGTCCATATAATTCATTTTACTTGTAGACTCCATTAAATACAAGGACAAAGCTTTGGGTTATTTACTTTGATAGTTTATAGTTTTTCCAAATTGGTCTGTGTTTTTACTTGAAGTGCAAATATGTGAGGCAGATGTTAAAACAAGTGACATAATGTTTACATGAAGTTGCCTGTTTTGTTTTTGTAGCCTTAAATTGGAATGTGAGAAACTGGCAAGTGAAAAGACAGAAATGCAGAGGCATTATGTGATGGTAGGTATCAAAGATCTGTTTTTTTCTTTTCATACAACATAACAAATATATTTTCTTAAACTTAATAAACATGAGTTAATGAAAGTTTTCATTCTTTTTTTTCCTTCATAGTATTATGAAATGTCATATGGATTAAACATTGAAATGCATAAACAGGTAAGATTTTTATGTAAATCCCAAATTGAGACCAAGAATCAGTTCATGGTTGTAATCATGATATTGCTTTCAGTAATAGGTGACTTAAAGCTTTTGGTAATATGTGTCTCGAAGGTCTCAGTTTCCCAATTTATCATAGAATCACAGGCTTACTGCTAGAATAGCCCTTTAGAAGTCATCCAGATGGACAGCCTCATTTTACAGATAAGGAAACTGAGACCTGGAAGTGGGTTGCCCAGAATTCAGATTTGAATCTACTTCTAAGACAATCTCTACATTCATAATTCTTTCTTCTGTGCCATACTGTGTCCCGATAATTACTTGGCAGAAGTTCTGCTGCTCAGAATATTTGCAGAAAAATTTAAATCACTAGATAAGGGATATGGAAATGTAAGCTCTTCTGTTTACAGGAAGATAAAAATTGACTATACTTTAATGCATGGATAGGTTTTGTTGACTATTTGAATGTTATGGGTGTATAGACTTGAATTCAATGATATATACATATCATTGAATCATAGGATTAAGAGTCAGTGTGGCAGAATAGAAGGAAAGGTAAACGTGCGCTCAGGACATGGGGTTCAATTTGGCCTCTGATACCTATTCACCAGGCCTGAGTGCAAATCACTTAACCTCTCTGTCTTAGTTAGCTCATCTTTAAAAAAAGGAATAATAGCTGTAGCACTTGACTCACAGAATGGTTATAAAGACAACTTTATATTATTTAAAGCTCTTTGCAAACCCAAAAGCAATAGTAGTACAACATCTAGAACAAGAAGGAGCCTTAGAGCTCATTTACTATACTCAGTTCATTTTTAGGGGAGGGAAATGAAGGGTCTAGGGGAAAGGAAGTGATTTCTCCAGAGTCACACAGATAGCACACAGCAGATCAAGGATTTGATATATCTTTTGATTCTTAATTTCAGTGACCTTCCCATTATAACTTGTAGGCAGTTTTGTATCCTCTTGGAAATGTGGTAGAGTAAATTATGTAAAAGAGCTTCTAATTAATGTAGAAAAGGTATATGAAGATCTGTACAGCAAACACTGATTTTCTTTTGTAGTTGTGTAGATCCACATAAAGATATCAGTTCAATGGTTTGTAGGTAAACATCTTTAAAAATAATTTAGTAGATGGAGTCTTGAATCTGGGAGAGAGAAAAAAAAAACTCCTTTTATAGGGTGTAGCATATGTTGATAGTAGCTGAGTTCCTAGTGGTTTTAAAAGCCTGAAAAGATTAGTGACTGGGAAAGCTCTGGTTATGACTATGAGTTTGCAAGTTCCCATAAAATTCACACTTATGGCTACTATAATGGTGAATAAAAAGAGTATTGAACTGGAACAAGGCACTAAGGACCTCATAAGAGAAGAAAAGCTAAATGATTGCTCAGCCCAAAGGACCCTCGATTGAGTAGTCATTGTCTGCCAAAGAAAGCATTAATGGCAGGGTGTAAGTATTCGGGAGATATGCTGACGTTCACTTTTTCATCAGGAGACTGGTACAATAAGTCTTTTAGAAATCGATTGCCTCTTAAAAAAATTATCATTAGATGAAGTTGCACAGTTGGACACATTTCAAAGTGCAACAATACAATTCTTGCTTGATGTATATGTGCTATTTCATCTAAAACTCTTGTTTCATTAAATTAAAGAGCATGGCTGACCGACTAGGGCACAGTGGAGAAATTGATTAGTTCAGGCTTCAGATCTTCACTATATTCAAAGACTTTCATTAAGCAAGTGTGTTTCAGAGTTGAATTCTGCTTTTGTAACTCTGAACTCTTTGATTCTTTTTAATTCGTTGTAGATTTGATAATGCTGAGGTGTTGTTTTGGAAATCCTGCTTTTGCTTGTATTTGGGAGGAAACATTCTAAGTCTCTTTACTTAGACTGTAATTGTTTTTCTAAGTAATTTCATTTCAGTTTTTTTCAAAGCCATAAACTTTCTTTTTAATGTATTTAGGGTTCTTGGGGCCTTTTGCTGTAACTGCCTCATCAAGAGGGATTGTAAACTCATTGACAGTACTGGTTAGAAAGATCCCTGGTTCATTTTGGGGGGAGGGGTCTTTCTTTGGTAATAATTGGGAATTCACAAACTTTTGCCATAGAATTTGAAATACTTGACAATTTAGGTTTTGAATGGAATGAGACAAGATTTGTATACTGAATAGAATGAGTAATAAAAGGTTGAGTTTTACTTGAAACTCATACAATCAGAGGCTCCACTTGGCTCTTCCATTTTCCAAGAATATAAGATCACTATGCTTATACTAGATTTGTTGGAGAGTTTAAAGTATATGCATTGTTGTTATTTTTGTGCCCATGCTTAATTATATGACCTTTCCTTTTTCCTTAAAAGAGAAAGGAAATAAAAAGTGTCAGAAGTATGTGCGATGGGGATAAAAATGTGTTTGGGAGTAGAACTATGTCTCTGTCCATGTATTTCATGGGCAAACATGTGTGAGAACATGTGTATTTTGGGTCTATGTCTATATATAATACATGCACATGTACAAAAATGTGATATTTTTGTGTAGCTTATTTGATAATTTGAAAAATGTGAAAGGCTGATACGATTGATATTTTTAAATAGCCAAATTTTGAACCCCTTTAAGTTCAGTTTGTATTGTAAATGATGACAGACCCTCAACTATAGTGGTGAAGGGTGGACTCTGCTGTGATTTAGTGTTAAAGTGGCCTTACATTTAAAAAAAAAAAACACCCTCTGAATGTCACACATTAATAATAAGTTCTGAGTAGACATTGGGTAGCTAGTAATCATAATTCTTATTAAAACTGGTGACGTCTAGCCCCTAGGGTGTAGCCAGGCTCAAATTGATGCTTTTTTGCTGCCTGATCACCAGCATGGCCTAAGTGCTCATTATGTTGTAGAGAGGCCTTTGGAGCTCTCATTACGTTTGACAGGAATTCTCTCTAGGGGGAAACTGGGCATTAGCTAGACTCCTGACAGGCTGAAATTATTCCCGCTTTATGGCTTATAACCAAATGCTAGCAAGGCATCATCAGGGGACACAAAAAATTGTCATTTCTGACAACATCTTTGTTACTGAAAAATGCAGTGATGGGGAAACTTTGCACAGAGCAGGCTTTAATGTTCTTAAGGGTTGTTTCCTGTGTGAGAAATTGCTTCTCTTCCCCTTCTGCTTCTCCCCACCCCCTACCCCTTTCAGTGGATTTCTTGGATTTTGTATTCTCCAGTGTCATCACAAGTCTGGCAGTTTTTAAATGGAATTGTCATCCAAATCAAGAATGGTCTAATTGTGGCTTGGCTACTTGTGAAGGACCTGGTTTGTTGTGGGTAATCTAAGTTAATATTGTGTCAACATTTTTCCCTTCCCCCATTTATTAGTTTTTAAAAATTTATGAAGTCTGAGCCCTGTTTTATATTTGAATCTTTTGATATGAAAAGGATTATTTCATACCATAGTTCTGTTACAGGCATAAAGAAAAGCTTATGTGAAAGGAGGAGGAGCAAAAATGGAGATTGCTGTTTTTTGGTCACTGCTGGTTCTGTGTAGCTATGTGTGACAACCTCCGTCATCTGTAAAATGAGGATGATCCTTGTATCTACCTGACAGACTTGCTCATGGCAGGGGACCTGCCAGGTGCTTTGTAAACCTGAAAGCATTCTAAATGTTCTAAATCTTCTAAAAATGTCAATGATCTTGGATTGTGTGCAGTGAGTTCATGTGACAAACTTGGGGCAGGGGTGTTCCTCCTGTATTTTTGTGCTCTTTATCCAAAAGGGTCTTGGTGGCATGTTTCAACAAGAAGCCATGAGGAAGATGGCAAAATTGTCTTTGAATGATGCTGAGGCTATTGATCTACTTATATCGATAAGCAAAAACTTTTAAAGTCCTTTTTTCTGGTGGTGGTGATAGATTATCTAGCAGTCACAGAATGTTATCTCTGGAAGTGACCTTACATGACTTAACTCGACCCCGTTGTTTCACAGATTGAAAATGAGGCCCACGGAGGAGAAGGTCCTCCTCCAAGGCAACGAGTTAGGGCGTTGCAGGGATAGGACACAAGTCCAGGTGGTCTGGTGCCAGGGACACCGAGTGCTCTTTGTGCCCCATACACACACACACACACACACACACACACACACACACACACACACACACACGTGTGCACGTGCGCGCTCCCCCTTTTTCTATTCTTGTTTCCTCTCTTCCCCTTTTGAGTCAATAGTGGGTAGGTATTTGTGAGGACAGGATGGAGCTAGGGGTATTATTATGGACTAAGGCCAGCTATCTGGCCTGCAGGAGACCCGGTCCATGACCTTGGTTTCACGAGCGCAGTGTTGTAACCAGCAAGCTGACTCTAGACTAAAATTTAGCATCATGAGAAACATGAACAAAAAGGACCCAAGGCTGAAGGTCTGCCGACCATGTGACCCTTCCTGTGACACAGAGCAGTTTTATTTTTATTTACAAAAAATAGGATGATAATATTTGTCCCTGTCTTCATGAGAAAATGTTGACAATTCCTTTTTTTTTTTATGTGTGTGGCTGAGCTGAGGAAATTGTAGAGAGGGTTTTTTTGTTTTTTGTTTTTTTGGTGTCACCCTTTTATAGTCTGTTGAAGCCATTCTCACAATGATTTTTTTGAAAAATATAAAAATGAAAGGGAACGCTCAATTTCAGAGTTTAGACGTAAAAATAAAGATTTAATCACAAACACACACACCCCATTCCAGGTTCACAGATCCCCTGAAATCTATTTATAAACCCCCTACGAAGTCTGTGGATTCCTGGTTCAGAACCTCTGATGCAGACTATGGACACTATTGCCCTTCAGAGGAAAAGGGTCCATAGGGCAGCTTTTTGGGGTAGTGGCAGGGAAAAAGACATGATCCAATATTTGTTTTCTTTTAGAGATCATTTCTGTAATAACTCATGCAGTGGACTAGACTAAGCATTCAGATGTAGCTAGCTGTTAGATGAGTTCTGTGGACGTTTCTTATATATGTTTTGATTTCACCTATAGATGCATTCCTTGAATGTGAATTTTTATTTCCACTACCTGAAAGTTGTTCCTTCTATTACTTATTCAGTCTTTTTTTTTTTTTGGTTTCACACTTGAGTAAGATCGCTTTCCAGGTCAGAAATCTATGTCTAGGAAATGATTGCATGCCACAGTATTGGCACCAAGGATTAGACTCCATCAGGTGCTAATAGGAGAGTGGTACAAGATGGCTTGCTGTCATCAAGTATAAGAATGGGGGGGGGATTGTGTGTATGTGTATTTATTTTCCCCAGTCATGTCACGTCTTTCAAAGAATAAGTTGGAAATAAAGCTTCCAAGTGTGCCTTAAAGCCTAGTTTGTTAAGGGGTAAGATTAGCCTTTGTTCAGTGGCAAGCAGCCAGAGAAAGATTCATCACTTTTGAACCCACTGACAAAACCATAAGCTACCAACAATATGTGTTTGCTTCCATTCCAGAAGTTGAGAGAGGACGGGTCTTTGTTTCTTGGGGTTGGATGGTTTATTGAGACATCTTTTCTTAATTTTATGAGCAGCCAGGAGAGGGACCTCAAGCAAGACCTTTAGCAGAGTATCTCTGGGCTTCACTATCCTCATTTGCAAAGGGGGGGGGGTGGAGAGAAGAATATAAAATACTATTTATTCTCTTCCAGCTCTAACTTTCTAGGAGTCTTTCTCATCACGAGTGGTAAAAACTAACATTGCACACAGAGAAGCTTTTAAAAAGGAACACGGAATGGAAATTGTTAGTCCAAGCCAGATGCCAATGAAGCTAGGCTTAAGCCAGGGGGCTTAAGATAATGTTTTCCTAACTAATGTTGAGTAATAAGCCCCATAAGAAAACCTGTCCCTTTAGTAAATATTATGTAAAGAAGCCTTGTTGAATGATACTGAGGCTAAAGGCAAACCTATTTATTTAGTTATTTTTTCTCATGAAACTGGTTGAAGTTTTGTTGATTTCTCATGAAAACATTGTAGTCTCCTGGAGATGGTTTGAGTTGAATCTCAGGGATTGATTGGTTAATAGGATCCTTTAATAGATTGTTGTTTTGGAAAAAATGTTTTCAATGAGGGTCTTTAAAAAATTTTGTATATTTAATTATTAAGACCCACGTTTAAACTGTCAGAATGACTTACTTTCAACTAAATTAGAATAACTTTTATTAAATTCTTGTGGTGTAAATATTGATGATTAAAAAAAACCCTTGAATCCTTGCCTTCAAGGAACTTTTGTTCTCATGCTTCAAAGTATGATCAACTTACTAGTTTTTTTTTTTTTTTGGTTTTTGTTTGTTTTGGTTTGTTTTTTAAAACCCATACCTTCTGTCTTGGAATCAGTACTGTGTATTGACTCCAAGGCAGAAGAGTGGTAAGGGCTAGACAATGGGGGTCAAGTGACTTGCCCAGGGTCACACAGCTAGTCTGAGGTCAGATTTGAACCCAGGACCTCCCCTCTCTAGGCCTGGCTCTCAATCCACTGAGCTACCCAGCTTCCCCCAACTTACTAGTTTTTAAGTGAACTTTCAGACAGCTTTGGAAAGGAAACTTTTTTAGACTGAAAATACAAATGCTTGAACCTAAATTTAGGCCTTAGGTTAGGGGTGAATAGAGTGTTGATGCATAATTGAGTTTTAGGATCATGGAATCTCATCAGGTAAAAGATCCTCAAAGAGCTGGTCTACTGGTTACATAAACCATTCGTCACATCTATAATATCCCTGACCATGTGATGGAAATCTTGAATTATAACAAATAAATAGGCAGCTAGCTAGTTCAGTGGGTACAGGGCTAGACCTGGAGCCAAGAAGACCTGAGTTCCAAACTTATTCTCAGACACTTAAAAGTTGTGTGACTATATGTAAGACACTTAAATCTCTCTCTGCCTCAGTTTCTTCATCGGTAAAATGGGGATGATGATAATAATCATTACCTCCCAGGGGTTCTTGTGAGGATCAAATGAGGTAATATTTGTAACATACTTTGCAAAACTTCAAGCATTATATAAATGCTATTATTAATATTAATTATCATTACTATGATTATTATTAAGAACAGTTTCTATTGAAACATAGCCTATTCCATTTTTGGACAGTTTAAATTATTAAGAAGTCTTTCCTAACGTTGAGTTAAAATTTGGCTTCCTTGTAACTTCTGACATAAGGGGCTAAAAATGACTCTAGCTCATCTTTTGCATGAGAAGCTTTTCGTCCCTGGGCTTCAGAACTCCAGTAAACCCTCAAGTTTGCCGATGAGCAGACGAGATCATTCAGAAAAACAAAACAAAACCCACAACCTTTTAGGAACTTGATGTAGAAGTTAGGGTTAGAATTCTGTCAGTTCTATACCTTTTCCAACACGAAAGCAATATTTTGCATTGCTTTTGACTCTTCTTGCCTCCATATTTCTGCATCTCATAACATGAAAGAAATAGGTCTGTTTAAGGAAACATTAAATCAAGAAATTTAGTAATATGAAGGATAAAGAGGTTTGGTAAAGAGATTCGACCTATGTCAGCCTTTCTTTTCAGAAATCTTGAGTGATGACATTGAAATGTCACAATAGTAGCTACTGTTGATGAGAAGTCTACAAATTAATGTGTTTAGAATAAGTTTCATATGGTAGGTGTTAAATTCAGAAAACATTGCAATAACTTTCTTGGTTTTTACTTCAATGTTCGTTTTTGCTTGATTCTCACAAGTGCAGGGGACAAACAATATTAGTTGATATCTCATTCCCTATTTGTGGCTCTATTTGTTGTGTTAAGCATACTTAAAATGATTTGCTAGTAAAAATGCCATTTAAAATTTTTCTTTTTTAGTCATTTCAATCGTGTCTCTTTGTGACCCCATTTGGAGTTCTTGACCAGGATACTGGAGTGGTTTACTTTTTCCTTCTCCCACTTATTTCGCAGATGAGGAAACTGATACAAACAGGGTTAAATGAACTGTCCAGAGACACAGGGCTATTCAGTGCCCTGAGGCAGAGTTTGAATTTTGGTCTTCCTGACTCCAGACCCAGCAGTTTCTCCACTTCACCTAGCTGCCCCTGTACTTTAAAATGGGACCGATTTATATGAACAAGCCAAGTTTTGCTTATTGCTTATGAATTACTAAACTAAAAAGTTACTTTATAAGTTTTAAAAGCTATTAACAATATATTTATATCCTGTATATATTGGAAGCTTTATTTCCAACTTATTCTTGGAAAGAAGTGGCATGGCAGGGGAAAATAAATACACATATTAAAAATATCTTTATATCTTGTATATATTTCAAAATTTCCTCACTGTATAATTCTATATTCCTCCCCCCCCAATACAGACATGCCAAAAAGAAAAAGAATTCTAAAAAATGGAAAAAATTGCATCTCATTTTGACCTTGCCCTTCAAATACTGAGGATTTAGAGTATTGAAATTTTGAGATTCTGTAAGAAATTTGGAAGTCTGGCTATTGATATGAATTGATGCTTATCATTTTGTTTGTTTGTTTTGACTTGGCTTCTGTGGATGTGTTTATTATTATTAGTCTTGAGAGCACGGAATTAGTTTTTTCTTTTGTTTTGGCTTTCTTTGTATCTCCAGCACTTAGCATAGAGCCTGACAAGTAGTAAACATTTACTAATTGGCTGTTGATGAACTCTTTAAATAGAAGTTAAATGTTTATGTACAGAAAGATGCTGCTTCTTGTATACCTTTTATTGGTGGTGTTGGACATGCTACATTCTTTATATGTCAGTTGGGCTTCTCTCCATTTCTCTCTTGGTGACCTGGGATTCTGATTTTTGAGAGATTTCTATCCTGTGATTCTTAGTCATATAGTAGGCACAAGAAGGCTGTTAGTGATAAAAAGATGGGAGAGGGTTGAGGTCCTTGAAAGCAAGTATTAATTAAGCAATTTATGAGTTGTCAGAGGTGTAGAGTTTCCATTAAGGAGCTTTGAGTTAGAAATGTTAGACTTGACCTGTGTTTGCAGTCATCTCCTAAATGAGCACTTTTAAGCCCCATGGTTAGGAGTTTTGCGTGATGAATTTTGGTTGTGAAGGATAGTAGAAGGAGCTCTGAATTTGTGTCCAAGGACCTCCATTGCAATCCAGTCTCTCATGCACACTATCTGAATGACCTTCAGTAAGTCTTTGAGGATCAGTTTCTTCATCTCTGGTTTGAGGGGACCAGAACAGAAGATTTCCTGGTTTTAGATTTATTATCCTATAATCTTTTTTTTTTTTCAAACTGAATACACTAGAATGATTTTTGAATGTCCAATACTGGCTTTTGGTGATCATATCTACTAAAATGTGATTGTAGGCAATCTGAATGACTGTTTTTACTAAGTTTTTATGCTTTTCTGTTTGTTATTTACATAAAGTTTATTGCTATGCCTTCTGTGTTGGTGTTGTTTTTTTACACTGAAAATATCTTATTGGACAAATTGGTAGGGTATATTTGTTAGATGTCCTTTCTCCATTCATAAGCTTATGTAATGTTAAAGGATTATTTTGAAGTAGAAAGGATTGTTTCCACCTGGTTTTACTGATAGGAAAAATACTATGTACTTCAGTTTAAAATTCAAAATGTGGCCAGTTCCTTTCAATTTCTGGCCTCAAATACGAATTTTACGGGGGGTGGGGGTGTTGAAGAACTTTCTTCAGGAAAGGCCCCAAAGAAAAGATAAATCCTTTTTTTTTAACACTCACCTGCCTGTTCCAAGGCAGAAGAGCAATAAGGGCTAGCTAATGGGGGTGACTTGCCCAGGGTCATACAGCTAAGATGGGTCTGAGGCCAGATTTACAGACCTGGCTTGCTCTTGATCTACTGAGCCACCTAGCTGTCCTAGTAAAGATAAATTCTTAATATGGATGAACATCCTTTGCCCTTGCCCCCACAAGACTAATAATCATTTTATAATATAATAATCAAAGAATTCTAGTGGTGTTAGTGGTTTAACCCTAGACTCTTATAGATGATTGTTTCTTAGAAAACAGCTTAACTGGAATTTGAGACGAGAGCATTTGCACACATCAAGAAGTAGATTTGTAAATCAAAAGGCTAGTCCAAAAATCTGTGCACTTTGCAGATATGATACAGACAGTCTAGGTTCCCTGGGAAGAAGGCTATTGGGAGTCATTGCAGATGTAAAGTATAGTCTGGCCTTTTGCTTGGAAGTGTCCCTGCTACAAAGCATCTCGAGTTTGTGTAGTGGTTAGCCTATGGAGTCAGGCTGCTTAAAGGCCTTGGTCAGGAAGCTGGGGCTCTCCAGAAGCCTCTTGATGCCTTGGGTAAACAGTCGGTCAAAGCAGCTTACAAGTAAGGTGACCAGTCAGTGTATTGACAAGAACAGACACAATAGAAAACTGCATTAGGAGGCAAGCCATTGGGATTTGCAGTAAATATATTACAGAACACAAGTGAATTGCCGATACTGCTTGTTTAGCAGTTTGCAAGGGCAATGGCAGTATGGATTTTTGAATTAGAAGGGAAGGACTGTTCTTTCTCTGTGCTGGAACATCTCGTTGATGGCTGAGGAGAAAATTGATTTAGAGAACAAAATGCTGCTGCCTTTATTTGTGCCATTTTTAAAGGCTGCTATGGATTAGTGAGTGAAAATAAAAAGGTAGCTTTCTGCATTAGGAGAAATAGGGGAGCTTATTTATCTGCATCTTGGTCTAGTCTTTTGGCATTAGCAGTATGAAGATTGAGGAGGCAGGATGGGGAAAGAGCCTCCAGATCTTGGGCACTGTCATTGTTGCCTGGCTAATAAAACTGTTGGAGGAGAGTAGTCTGTGTAGCTTTTTGCTCTTTGTGACATTACAGTAGGAAAGTAAAATGAGGGGTTTTGACTTAAATGATAACAGGGATCCCACATTGGATGGTTCCATGTTTTACTAACAAACTAATATTTTTTATGATTCTTAAAAGGGAAGTGAATTTAGCACCAATGGGGCTCTGGGTAAAAAGGTCATATATTCATTTGTAGTGCCTCCCTGAAACTTGTATACATTCTGAGGCATTCAAACAGTTTAAAGTGTAATAATGTAGTATGCTTTGTTAACATGAAAGTATGTGTTAATTTGGCTTACACTAAATTGGAAATTGACCTTTGGTCAATCTGTAAAGGGAAGGTTTAATGAGCTAATTAATAGTGCAAATAATGTTAGGGAGGGTTAAACTAGTTTAGAAAATAAAATGTCTGAAGCACCTCAAGCATTTTAAAAGTACCAATTTACATGCAAACAACCAATTTACTAATTATGAATCATTCTTATCCATTAAAACTAGTCCCTTAAGGACCTCCAGTAGGCAACACCTTGTTAGTCTGGCTTTAGTTACTTTAATGTATTTGAATGAAAAGGCAATTCTTTAAAAAAAAACAAACAGTGCTTGGATGAGCTGGGAGTCGAACTGCTCTAATCCTTCCAGTAAGATGGAAGACCACCAGACCTTACCATCTGTTCTACCATCTCGTCCTCTGGGCCTCAGCCATCTGTCCTGGTGATACACCCTCTATGCCTCCAGGCACTGCTCTCTGACCTGCTGGTGCACCACGAGGACCCTTTAATCTGGCCATGCCCTGCCCCAGCATCCTTAGGGCTTGGAGGCCTTCCTAGCCAGCCTGCAGTTGACCCTGCTGTGGTGGTGTCTTTCCCCGTTAGAGTGTGAGCAGCTTGAAAGCAGGGACTGCCCCCATTTTTTTATTTGTATCCCCAGTGTTTAGCATATAGTAAATGCTTCATAAACAATGGCTTCTCATTCATTCAAAGAAAAACCCCATAACTAGAACTTCACTGATGCAAGTCAGGTTTTACTCTATTGTGCCTTTTCTTCCTGGTACTTCTTGATAGACTCCCTATCTAAGCATTAGTTTTGCTTTGTTAGAAGTCATAAAAATTATGTAAATTAGTGACTTGTAAGGGGTTTGGGTAAAAGAGATCTCCTAGATATAAAGGTAATATAGGCAATAGCCATCGAAAGAGCAGAGCTTTGAAGACCACATTTTATGGTCCCTAGGTGTTGTTCTCTTCTTATCTCCAGGTTCTTAGCTTTTGTGAGAAGAGAGTAAATCCATAAACTAAGGGGAGGGGAGGAAGGAGGAAGCAAGCTGAATGCAGTGTTTCTACGGTTATAGAGTAAATTATGGAAAGCTTCTTCCAGTTGGGTTTTGTTATTTAATGTGCTGCAGTAGTCTCTCTTTGTATTTTAAGTCTTCCTTGCATGGGGATAAGTGTTGCCTATGCTGAATTTGCCAGGTGTAAGTTTGGAGAGAGGGATGGAAATTATGAGAACCCATAAAGGTTATTAGAACTTGGGAGAGCTAGGATAATTCCTAGTCTATATATCTTAAGGGCAGACCAGAGAAAGGGGTTCACAGAATCTGGTCACAGGCATTCTTTCCCCAAGGTAACAGGCAAGCCAAAGGGTGGCTTGATCTTTATTGGACCTCTGACCTCATCATCCTCATTTCCTGTAAATGAACTCCACCGGTTCTGGGTTGCCCACCCTGCTGATGCCTCTCTGTGAAATCTATTTCTTGACCCTAGAATACACTGTGGATGTGATGCAGAAATAGAAGTAAGAAAAGGTGAGGCTTCAGAAACTCATTTCAGTAACTGTATTTAAGTCAGATGCACTGGGAAACCTGAGCTTTTGCCCAGTCCTTTAATGAAAACTGTTGAGAGGCCTTTTCTAAACCCTTTGCCATCTCGTTTGATCCCATAACTTCAGCTGTCACCTCTATGTAGATAACTCCCAAACCTTTGTCTTCAACTCTGACTTCTCTTGCCTACCTATAGGTTTCTGTCTCCATGACCCCACAAAATGCCTCAAATACACTAAGCTCATCATTTCCTTTAAGTCTGCTCTTTCCTCATCATTTTCCCCACATTTAATCACTTCCCTAGGCCTATGAATAGCATTTATATAGCACTGTAAGGCTTACAGAGTACTTTACAATATCTCATTTAGTCCTCACAACAACCTTCTCTTACAGATAAGATAGAAATGAATGACTTTCCCAGAGTCACCTAGCTGGAAAGTATCTGAAGCTGGATTTGAACTCAGGTTTTTCATCTCCAGACCCAGCATTCTCTTAACTGTACCACCTAGCTCTTGTTTCTACTGCCAAATAGTCTTCCATTCTAGCTTGCACAGTCCCACATTCCATCCACTTCATAGGTCTTCCTGCTGTCGCTTTCTCCAACTCATCTTACATACCACTACCACACTACTAGAGACATCATGTCCAGTGAGCTGGACTTAGAGTCAGAAAGACTTGGGTTCAAATGGCATCCCCACTACCTATTTGTAGTGTGACTGGATTGTAGGCTTCTGTGAGGGCAATGACTATTTTTTCCTATATTAATATCCCCAATGCTTAGCCCAGCCTGGTACATAGTATTTACAAGGTTGGAGATACTTTGGCTAAGATCCCCTGATTGACCACCTCTTGGCACCCTCTTCCTCCTTTCATTAAAAAAAAATTTCACGAATTTA
This sequence comes from Monodelphis domestica, assembly GCF_027887165.1. Taxonomy (NCBI): domain Eukaryota; kingdom Metazoa; phylum Chordata; class Mammalia; order Didelphimorphia; family Didelphidae; genus Monodelphis; species Monodelphis domestica. The sequence continues at coordinate 163,084,036 of NC_077233.1, read as the reverse complement.
GGGTTCACCCTAACTCTAAATCCATGCCTATTTCACCCTATTCTTTTATAACTTATTGTAGTCAGGTTCAGGGCAGAATTTTCATCTAGTCTTTCATTTGACGCATCAGACGATTTATCTCCTTTGCCATTAACCTGATCGCGCTTGATATTGCCACACCTGCAGAAATATCCTCAAACCCAGTTCACCATTTCTATTATCTTTCCATGCAAAGAGCAGCAAGCATATATGTGCATGAATGTTAAAGGTTCTCTTGTAACTTTTTTAGCACTGAAATTTCCACCTACTGTTAATCCTGAGATCTGGGCTGACCAGCTTCTCTCCTTCAAATTTTGCCTTGTTTCTTGGGGTATTTACCCATTCTCTATATAGCTCCCATTTGGCTGAACTTCTTTCCTGTATCTGTTTGCTTCTAACTTTAATTTTTCTCTTCAAGTGAAGAACTTAACATTTCTCATCTTGCGTCAGTTTCTTTCTGAGTATCAGTATTTTATCTTTGGGCCCAGATGGTGACTCTTTTTAAAAGGTCTCAGTTGGAAACTTTCTCTGTTGGACTAGCAGGAAAAACTTTTGGCGGAATGAAGAGGCAGGAAATGTGCCTGCCATTATTTCATCTCCTACCAATAGTAGTCAGTCATCCTGGGCCGCATGCCCCATAAACTGTATTCAGTGGTAGTTGAATTTAATTAGATACTTGTAGTTATTTCTTAGTTTTAGGAGAAGGAAGAGCAGCCAATTTATTTTCACAGATGATAGTGCTGGGATCCTTTAAAAAAATCCTGTTAGTGTCACAGGAAAACCTGATTTGATTACCACTATTGAAAAGTTCAGTCAGATGATACAGGTAGATGGAAAAGGCTTTGCATTTAGAGCTCCTGGTTATATTGCTAATATTATAATGAAACAAACATAAAAATACCTTAGAGGGAAGGAGACTTCAGATTACTTGTGGCAGTTGAGGCTGGTAGAATTTGGTAAAGGATGACATGCTACAGAATAATTTCTGTGTTTTAACTTCTTTGGGATGGGAATAGTAGTAGAACTCTGCATACATGTGCATGCACATATGTGTGTGTGCGTGCATTTGGATCTACTCATGTTCCCATTAAAGTGGTAGGCAGTTGAGTAGGTGGCAGTTTCTAAGGCGAGTCCTGCTGGAAATATTAGGAAAGTACAGGAAGCTAACTAGCAAAGGGATCAAAGGAGCCGCCCAGAAAACTTTGAACAGCTTCCTCCGTCCAGCCAGGGGGTCTAGGTTCACTAGCAATGTCTACATTAACAAGCGGGCTGGCTGTTTTACAATGTTTGGTCAGATCCAGAGGGGTTAGTCTTGTAGTGATACACAGAAGATGAGAATGATCTACGCGGAATTTATCTAACATCAGCATTCTGGAGCTGACCGAAGTCCCGAGCTGGACTCAGCTGTTGACTGGGATGGTTGACTTTCTGCCTCTGTATTCAATTCATTAAACTCTTATTAAGTGCCTGCTGTGTGTAGGGGGTCAGGGGAAGGGGACTGCTCAATTGAGATTATACTGATTTGGGTGTCCTGTAGTATAGGAGTGCTTAAAAATGAATGAATGGAATATCCAAAGATTTTGATTCAGATGTAGAATCTGCACTCTCCCATTTCCTGCCTAATTAATTTGTAAGTATGGCTTACCCACTCACTGCAAACAGAGAGCCACACACAAATCAATCTCATTGTATTTAGTACTTTAATCATGTGCAACCATCCATTTGCTCATTATTTTATCACAAGGTCAAATTTTTTAAAAAGCTGTTTTTCTGATTATCATGTAATGTTAGTCTGTCAGTTTTCCCTCTAGTGCCGAGATTGTTCAAAGTTTATTTGGAATGAGTACTAATTGCTTATCAGATTAAATCAAAACCTGTCTTCTGGTGCATTAAAAAAGGGGGTTTCTGAGCAAACCTCCTACTGGTGAGAACATTAGTATTGACAGGGTTTATAATTTAGGATATAGTTTGAAGGCCAGATTCTACTGTTTGTCGCATACTGCTTAATATGGCTGTAAAGAGGAGATGAATGTGGCTACTTTTCTGACTCTATTACTCAGGAGGACTGTAAATTTGATTGGCTGTTACAATTCTAGCAGAATCATTCGATTTGAGAGCAATAGAAAGATAAGATATCCAATTACCCAAATGATTTGCAGGGTTAGCCAACGTTGTCATGGAGACACGAGTTGGAACAAATTAAATTTTAAGCAATAAAATAATCTTAAAGCACGTCTGGGAACAAGAAAATTTGGCAGTGGCACTTACCTGAATTGAATCTTGGCTTGACACGATGTTGTTTGACATTGATATACTGCGGGGGCCTAAACTTTTAAAAGGCACAACATTGCCTTTGAAAAAAAGGGGGGAAAAGCTTTTCCAGTCAAATCCCCCCAAATAGAGGCTCTGCTTAAAGTGTAAGTGTTTTAAGGTTAGACCATGACTTAATTATAATGTGTTTCTAAGAATGTTCTCTAAGGATTGGAATGCCTAAAATGATTAAACTGCTTTAATAGGACATCTGAAAAACAAAGATTTATTGAGGAGTTATATTCAGTTTTCAAGACTGCTATTTTTCCCCCCTTTGGATAGCAGTGTATATGTAAACAGATGAAATGGAAACTGTGTAACTGTCTTTTGGTAGGGAATGGAGGTATAAGCATGTCTATATTTGCATGTAAAAGTAGATTTCTTTTTCCTCCATTTTTTGGCAGGGGGTAGGGGTGGGGTAGGGGGATACACCTCTGCATTGCAGAAACATTTCCATCTTCCTGAAATCTTTTCTGTTAGTTTACTTCTCCAGAGTACTGCTTGAAGGACCAGAAAACTAAATTTCAGCTGGAAATCTGAATCGGTTTAGAAATGAGATGGAGTATAAAAGGTTTATATTCCCTCATTAATGTGTCGTTTAACTGATTTTCCTGGCTTGTAAGTTGGATTTTAAAACAGTCGGGGTGGCCCAGAAGGAAAGCTTTTTATCCCATGTCTATTAGACAGATGGAGATGAAAATTGGTCTGAGGTCAAGCCATTTGCAGCATTCTCACAGCCTTCGATTTTCCTCTCATCCTCACCACAGATCATCTCAAATGATTCAGTAATGACCCAAAGTGCAACATTGACCTTTATTCCCTGGTGGATTACTGTGTTTCACCGTATAAATGGCAGGAAGTCCATTCTGTTCTTCCAGGAGGAGTTCAGCATTATTGAGCAAGGCCTCCCCTGTGGGAGCCATACAAGTACAGACCAGTGAAACACAATCTTGGGTTAAATTTGGTTTCTGTTGCTTTGAGAAATGTGAATTGACATGTCTAACCCCCCCCCCCCCCCATTACACTTTTTGTATTTAGGCAATTAATCATAGATGGTCAAGCAATATTTTTTTTTCTTAGAAGAAAAGCAAATTGGCTTGTCCCCTAACAAAATAACATGTGAATTTCTGTTAGCAGATACTTTTTGGCAGCTATTGAGATTTACTTAAGGATGGTTCCTACTCTTAGAAATTGTTCTTGATTACATCTTTCTTTAGAGTTACCCTCTGCTTCTTCCTGGAATCTATTACAGTAAAATAGATAATTTTAAATTAGAAGCTACCATCACTGGGAAGAAGTGTTCTCTAATTATAATTATAAGTGTCCCAAAATGAAACTTAAGTTAAATTTATTGACTAATTTATGCAATTAAGTTAATTTCTTTTCTGTCATTTAGATAGTGGGCTTCCTTTTTTCTTTTCAGTAAGATTTATTGATGCCTTTTTTTTTCTGGGAGTTATTTTCTTCAATGACTCCATTAAGGGAAGTCATTTCTGGATATGCCACCCTATTCCCTTCCCTTGTTGGAAAGAGAAACCAGCGGGTATTGAATTTGTCTGACTATACGTACAACATTCTGTACCAGTAACTTCCCATCAGTATTTCAGGGAGGACGTGTTTGTTCATCTCTTCTCTGGGGCCAAAGTTGATTGTTTCAACTATGCAATTTTGTGCCTTGTGTTATTTTCATTTACATTATTGTAGTCTTTTGTATGTTCTCCAGTTTCTCCTTCCTTCACTCTAATCGTTGATATGTCTTTTTATGTTCATATGACTTCTTCATATTTGTCATTTCTTATTATACAATATTTGATTATACTGGGTTCCTAGCCTCAAGCCCATGAACTTGTTTTAAAACTCTTTTGATAACTGCACTCAGTATAATTAGTTTCCTTTGTAACCTATATAGTTTGTATTATTTTTTTATTTGAAACATTTTATTTAATTAATTGATTTAGAATATTTTTCCATGGTTACATAATTCATGTTCTTTCCCATCCCTCCTCCCACCCCCCTCTGGTAGCCAGCGAGCAGTTCCTCTAGGTTTTACATGTGTCATTAATCAAGAACTATTTCCATATTATTAATATTTACATTAGGATGATCGTTTTGTATTTTGTATTATGCATTTAAAAAACATTGTATTGAGATGATATCCATGACAAAAACTACATTTTTTTCAGTCATTCTCCAATTGAGGGGTCTCTACTTAGCAGTTTTTTTAATTAACTAGAACTTCAAACTTATGTAAACATGAGATTGGTAGTCATTTTATAGGACCAGTTGACTTTTTAACCATGATTTTTTTTTTGGATAGGCTCTTTCTAGTGGGTTTTTCCCAAGGCATTATTATTGTTAGGGTTATACACATATATGCAACACGTATTCTCACATTCTTTTCTGTGTTTGAATTGACTTCCCTCATTATTTAATTCAGCAAACGTTTATTAAGAATTTAACATGAGAGTTGCTGCATTGGATTCAGGGGCTACAATTTGGGATTTCTTTCAAGAGATGACCAATGAGGTCTTGTGTTTCTATTTTGCTTTCTGTTTCTAAGGTATTTAGGCAGTTTTCCTTTATAATTTCTTGAAACATGATATCTAGGCTCTTACTTTTGATTCATGGCTTTTAAGGAGTCCAATGAGCCTTAAGTTATCTCTCCTTGATCTATTTTCTATCTAGGAACTGTTTTCCCCCCTTTGAGATATTAAGCATTTCTTCTTTTTATTTTTGTCTTTTCGACTTTGTTTTATTATTTTTTGATGTCTCATGGAGTTATTTGCTTTCATTCAGCCAGTCCCCATTTTTAAAAAGTAATTTTCTTCAATAATGTTATTAATTCTCTTTTCATAACATTCTTGTGTGGCTCTCATTTCTTTTTTCCTCTTCTGCTCTTACTTGGTTTTTTATTTTTTGATCTTTTAAAAAATCTCTTTCACATTCTCTTAGGATTCCTGTTAAGCCTATGTCCAGTCTTCATTATTCTTTGAGGCTTTACTTGTAAATTATTTAAAGTCATTTTCTTCTTATGTATTTCTCTTGAGCTTCCCTGTAGTAACTCTTTATGGTCAGTTTCTCCCCCCCTCCCTCCAGCATATTTATAGCCTGTTTCTTTGAAATTTATGTTGGGGGAAGAGGGGAGGGGAAGAGGTTGAGGCATGTCTGACCTGGGCTTTTGCATTTTAAAAAAATCCTTCAAATGTTTTCACAGTTCAGTCTTAGAGGCCATACATTTTGGGGGCTTATGAAGTGGCATGACCCAGGGAAAGATTTGACTTCCTCTCATATGTCTAATTTAATTGAATCTGAGTAGACTACTGCTGGACCCAGCCATTGTTACCTGCTGGAAGATTCTATAGATTTAGGACTAAACTGCTGGTTTCCCTTGGGTTTTGTTCTTTTAGGCTGTTTATTCCACCCAAGGCTTATGTTCAGGGCTAAAGGTTAGAACGATGTCCCTAGTTTGCTCTTGGGCTCAGAGCCACACAGTTAAAACCTTGAGATTTGCTTCCTTCTTTGTATATAGCTTGAACCTCTCTTGCTTGTGACCACTCTTCTCCACCCTGTAACTGTGACCCAGAGCTAAGAAACAGGTGTCAGCTGGCACCTGTTAGTAGTACCCCTTTGCTGATTCAGGGATCGCTGGTATCTCTTTCTGTCTGGTACTTCCTGCCTTGGTGTTCAGTTTCCACCTCCTTACCAGTCTTGCATGACAAAATGACCCCTGCTAGCCCCACCCCAGTGTCCATAGACTTCTGTCCATCTTCCTAAGCTGTCCTGTGTTGGAGAAATGACTCTTGGTAACTTTGTCTTAGCTCTCCCCATCAGATGTTGATCTGGTGATTTTTCTGCATTGTTGTGAAAGTCATGTGCTGGGTGATCTGGGCAGAAATGCTGACTTGGCACTTTGGCAGCTTAATCCTGCCCTACAAAGACAAAAAGCAAGCCAGATTTTGATCTGGGGGTGCTTTTATTCTCCAGTATAACTTTATAGAAAAATTTGGTTTCTTACTAAAAGTCTCCTTCCTTGTGGTTATTTTGAAGCCTTGGTGTAGTGCAGACCATAAGTATTTAACAGCTATCTCAAAAGCCCTTTAAGTTTCACAAAGATTATGCCATTCACATTTTCAGTTATCTCTGACTTTGCTGTTCTTAGATGAGTTTGAAATGCTATTTTGTAATATACTTTGCTAGCTGTTGATTTTGACCATACTCATATCTTTCTTCTACATCGTCACAGACTTGAACTTATTTCAAGCTTATTCTACCTCCTCCATACTTTTTGGTGTCCCTGTGACATCTCTTTATCTTATTTATTTTCTTTCTTGTAGCCAGGCTCCTGCTAGTATCAAGACACCTTCTATCACTTTTTTCCTTTTATCCCTCCTTCATTTATTATTTAAAATTTTCTTCCTATAAGAAACTTTTCTCAGATAATTTATATTGCACCAAGATTTCCGTCTTCCACAAACATTCAAAAATTTTCCAGTGGTGTCATCATCATCAGTCATTATCATTATGCTAACCACAAAAAAGGATTTTGTGTAAGTCTGTGTATTTATGTTTTTGATTTATAGATAGTGAGTATGTGGGTTAGGGAGTAGGTCAGACATGATGGGTTTTATGTAGCATTTAGTAGAAACACTTATGGCAACTTAATGTAGCTCATAATATTTAGTTTAAATAATGTGACAGCTAATTTCCATCTGCCCCCTTAAATATTTGTAAGCACAATCAAAAAGCAGGCAATACGTCTTGCATTCATAGTGGAATTTTGGCATCATAGTTAATGATTTGCCCTACAGAGTTTTTATTGAAAAGAGCCCATTATATAACTGAATTGCAGCATTAGATAATCTGTATCTTTCTTTTAAGCCGACCAAGCCATCTTTTTACAACATGGAACTAAATCAATAAGATCATATGTGTACAAGCACTTCTTGAACTGCGCAACAAGGGTGTCTGAATAATGGAAATCTGCTATTTATGGACTGAAACAGCTGCTTTGCCTTTGTCACTTTGTCAAGGATGCAACTTTACTGAAATGACAAATTAAAGCACAAACACTCTGCTTGGCAACAGTTGGGTCAAAACATTTAAGTCATTAATTAGAAAGAACTGAGGCAAAAGGGAAAAAAAAGAAAAAAAAGAATTACACAATTGCACGATGTTGCAGACTCAACTTCATCTTGCAAAATGCAGCTGAATTCCTTCATGTTAATTTTAATGATGCTTCAAGGAAAATAAAAAGAAGCTGCTCTTGAGTCTTGGGGCCTGCCAAGCTTGTCATTTGCAAATAAATCAAAAGACCATCATTGCAGGAGCAGGAACCAATGAATAGAGTTGCTTTGTCATTCTTTGATAGGCCCCACACTCAAGCCTGCTATTAAAAATGAATGTATTCAAGAGACTCTGCATTAAGAACATAAACAATTAAGGGCACTTGAGATGCTCTGCTAAGAGCTGCCATACAGATACTACAAGAGCTTTCTCGTGAGAAGCAGGCCTCTGCAATCTGCCTTGCCAGTGAGCTGGGCAATTAGTGTTGCTGTCTCTGCCTAAGCAGGCTCTCAGCAGTGTGGGGCATTGGGGCCTTGCTTTTAACCCCTCCTTGTTTCCAGATAAAGCTGTGTGTGAAGGATCTGCATTTAGAAGGCAGCCTTCATCCAGTTGGAGATGGCTCAGATAGGAGAATGCTAGGAGAACTTGCCAAAAATGGAAGAGATGGAACATTAAAAACAAAAGAAAACAAACCCATGATCGTGTGTAATAGGGGACTTGGGTTGTGATTAGTTAAGCCATGCAGAGTTATAGGGAGGGTTTTGGTTTTGGCATGCAGGCTTCTTCCATGATAGGTATTAAGGAAGGGGGTGAGGAAGATGAAAACTGAAGTCTTTTGACTCTCAGTTGAGATTTTCACAGTTGACGAGAGCATTCTGGCTACTGTTGGTTGGAATTCTTTCCTGGGTGATGGGATCTGGTCTATAGTTGTACTCTGTCTTAAACAAACCTAGCAAGGAAAAAACAAAAACAAAACTTCATATGCAAACTAGTTTAGGGCATAATTGTTCCCTCAAATCAGAAGGCTTCACCTTAGGATTTTTTTTTTTAAATCCTTACCTTCCGTCTTGGAGTCAATGCTGTGTATTGGCTCCAAGGCAGAAAGAGTGGTAAGGGCTAGGCAATGGGGGTCAAGTGACTTGCCCAGGGTCACACAACTGGGAAGTGTCTGAGGCCAGATTTGAACCTAGGACCTCCCATCTCTAGGCCTGGCTCTCAAACCACTGAGTTACCCAGCTGCCCCCTTTCACCTTAGGATTTTAAAAAAATAGCAAGTCTTTCAGGGCATTTAAAAGTGTGATTTGAGGTATGTGTTTGTGAGCTATTTATTATTATTTAGCCTTATGCTAGATCATCCCTCTAAGCACGGATTATGTTTCTGATTTATTTTTGGTAAGTTTAGTGCTTATCATTTAACACATGCTTAAAAGATTTTGAATTGAATTTTCAAGGAGATGACTTGTTTAAGGCAAGAGAATAGGTTCTTGTGGCCTGTCCTACCATATCCTAACCAATCTGATAAGCTTCTATGACCCAAGGGATCAGATTGGCAAGGAGAATTGGGGCTCTAGCTCAGCAGCAATGCTTATCTAAATATCCGCAGTTAAATGGAATAGTTTTGGTTTTTTTTTCAGGAAAAAGAAGGAAAACTATAGGAAGTTTACTATTTTTTGCATAGTTGAGCATTTTGTATATTTGTTGCTTGTGTAAACATGGATGAACTTAGATTGATCAGGAAATACAGAGATATTTTATAGATACTTGTCTCTAAGACCACATAGTTGAACTAAAAGAGTGGGAGGGGAGAGAGATAATATGCCAATATCTTAATTTCTTTTTTAAAAAAATTAAATATTTTATTAAAACTTTTAACACTGAACATCAATGAAACAAACTGATTTTCTTTAGTACTTCTGTGTTAAAGTATCATGTAACATTTTTAGTCATTCCTTATTCAGTAACATTCATTTTTTCAAAATTCATTTTCCCATTCTTTAGGTTCTGATTCTCCCCCAAATTCTGCATTATTTCATAAAACTATTTTTCACTTTTCTGTTCTTTTCACGTTTGTCAGTTTTAAGTAAATTTCATTACATCAGTGTACCATAATTTTAAGCATTACTTTTTTGGACATCTAGGTTGTTACCAGGTCTTTTAAAGTATATATGATGTTTTTCTGAAAATCTTTGAACATGTAGGCTTCTTTTTTAAAAAATTACTCATTCAATCATGGAATTATTGGGTCAAAGGGTACAATTATTTTTTGCAATAGTAGTTGCTGTGCTTAAAGTTAGGATTAGGGTAGTGTTGGGTAGAGATATTTAAGTTTTATAAATGAGAATTGTTTACATTGAACAGACCAGGGTCATGGAAGGGTATATAAAGAATAAGATGGAGTCATCATTATTCATCTTGCTGTTCTTCTAAGGTAGCAAGTGTACAATGGGACACTCAGAATATAGCTTGCTAAAGATTGGAAGGGATGGCTATGTGTATTACCTAGAATTCCTCTTGCCTTTGTTTCTTGTATAATTATCTACAGTTTTTTTCCCTTAAAACCTAATTTTAACAGCTTTCTTTTAAGGTTCTTCATATTTTATACATTCCTTCATTCAGTATTTCCTTTTAAAATTAAGATAATAAAGTCCAACAATAACAACACTGCTACTAATAACAGTTGCCATTTATGTAGTACTTTAAGATCTATGAAAAAAAGGTCTATCTCATTTTATTTTCATAGCAGCTCTGAGATGTAGGTACTAGATGATCCTATCCATTTTCAAGATAAGGAAACTAAGGCTCTGCATTAAATGATTTGCTCAGTGTCACTTAGCTAGTATCTGCCACTTAACTTAGTAAGTGTCATTTAGCTAGTAAGACTCCCATGCATGCACCAAGAGAAAGTGTTGGCAAAGAAACAGAGGTTAAAACCCCTTTGACTATTTGTTTACCTACTGTGTCACTTGATTTATTAATAATGAAGCTTGTTCTTTTTTCTTTTATTTGTTTCTTTTTTCATTTTCTTTCCCTGTCCTCTTCCCAACCCCCTCCAAGAGCTGACAAGCAATTCCACTGGGTTGTACGAATGTTGTCACTTAATACCTATTTCTATATTATCCATTTTTGTTATTGAGCAATTTTTTAAGGCCTCACCCTTAGGGTTTTTCTATATATAATTTGATAGTGGCCATTCATTTTGCAGAATATTTTGAAGATAAAAAATACATTTTAGGGACAGCGAGGTAGCACAGTGAATAGTGTCAGACCTGGAGTTGGAAGAACCTGGGTTCAAATTTGATCTCAGATACTTCCTAGTTGTATGACCCTGGGCAAGTCCCTTAACTCCAATTGCTTCTCCCTTACTGCTCTTCTGCCTTAGAATTGATATTTAGTATTGATACTAAGATAGTAAGTAAGGGTTTAAAATAAATAAATAAATTTTGCCTTATTTAAACTTTCTACTTGATAACAAATATTTCTTATGGATGTTGAAATTTGCTGCCCTCCAGATTTTAAGATCTTGCCACAAATTTTTAAAAAAATGAAAAAAGTGATATTACAAATGACCCGTTGGTAAAGGTGCTCATGTTAGAATTACATAGCATAATAGAGACCATAGCTTCTTCTCCTCACTGGAAAGTCTTTGAATAAAACTTTCTAGGAAGCTGCCATTTTTGTCACTTTATGCTCTTGGAAATTCTAGAAAGTCCTAGAAAGACTAATGGACAATTTGGTCTTGAGTGGCACATGCATTACCAGTTTGAGCTTTGAAATAATATGTTCCCTTATGGGTGACAAAATCTGAGATTGGATTGAGAAATTTTTCTTGACCTTAAGTATTGAAAGAGGATATTTAAAATGCTTTATTTTCCCCCTTTTGTTATTATATGACACTATTTTCCTGTGAATATTCACTCTCCTTTTTTTTTTACTTTTTTGGCCACTCCTTTGCAACAAAGATAAACATTTCAGCAAAATTAAGAGATAGAGCCGCTGCATCTGATGATGTATGTAATGTTATTCCATTCCCGCCATATTCCTTCACACTTCCAGCTCATACTGTGCGCCCATGCTTACGCTGAGGAAAGGGAAATAAATATGTTTTATAATCTGTTGAGATAGAGTCCTTAGAAAGGTAGTCCTCAGACTTGGCCAATTTGTGTATTGATTAGAAATAATCTTATTGTAGTCTTAGGCAGCTAGTGGACAGAGTGCTGAGCTTAGAGTCAGGAAGACCTGAGTTCAGTTTCCACCACAGACACGTGTTATTAGCGTGACCATGGGCAAGTCACTCAACTTCCTTTTACCTCAGTTTCCACATCTATAAAATGGGGATAATAATAGGACTTTCTTCCTAGGGTTTTGGATTTTAAATGAGATAATTATCAAGTGCTTAGCTTAATAAAACTAGGTAAGGCCCAAAATAAGCACCATATAAACATTAGCTATTATCATTATCATTGTTATAATCAATTCGTGACTTTCTACCTGAAGAGTTGGGAGGAGGGTGATATTGGGATGGATATTCAAAACTTGGCTAATTAGTAACATTGGAGTTCTGCTTACATAGGAGCCCATTTTTGCTTTCTTTTTTAAATTATTTTTGATTTAGATGAGATAGTGCTGAGGTCTTCATGTACTTAGAACTATAGTCGAGGCCCAGTTGGTCTTGGAGGACTAGTTTCTTAATAGTTCATAGATACTGAGGATTGAGCGTGTTATTAAAAAATGTAGGCATGTGAGAAAGATAAAATAAATATATCAGTAGCAAGCAGTAAACACTTGCCTGACCCTCGTGGGAAAACATTTCTTTCCCTGAGACTTCTAGTTTGGAGAAACTAAAGCCTTCGGGGGAAATTCTTATATTAAGCTAAATAATTTCCTACTGAAAAACTCTTAAGAGGTGGGGGCTTTTCAGAACAATGACAAAAGGCAGCACAGTTTTTCTTCTGGTATTTCACCCAGGTCAGGAATTCTGATCACCCCTTTTAAAAAACTTGATCTAATTTAGAATCATAAGGGTATAGATAATTCCTTGTTAATTTGTAATGAGCCAGCAGTCTTAGGAGAATTCTCTAGGACTGAAGTTGGGGTAACTTGGAATTACTCATTTGTTATCCAGCAAATGAAACCTAATGTCTCATCTGTAGCAGACGCCTAGCTTTTGACCTTTTGATAAGTCTTAGTTATGATACATGTCATTACTTCTTTTTCTTTCCTTCCCTTCAAGCAACACTTCTTTTCTGGGTTTCTTGGCTGCTTTAGCAGCCATAGCTATGCCTGAAGGGAACTTAAAGGCCTAGAAGAAGTAACCTTCTCTGGCCAAACATGCTCCGTTGCTTTTAAGTATATAGTTGGAAGGAACCTTTGTGGTCATTGAATCAGACCTAAAGGGGACTGTGTTGGGCACAATTCCCTCCATTTATCATTTGAGAATAATGAGATAACTCAGGCAAGGTAAATTGATTGTAAACCTTAAAATGGCATCATAAATGTGAGTGGTTCTTGTAAATGATGAGAATAATGGTAATACGATTATTGAACCGGGTCACCAGGGTGCTTAAATGCCCAAACCGGGCTGACAGCCCTGGACTCCTAATTCCCAGGGCAGTATTCTTTCCATCTTACATTGTCATCATAACTTGAAATATATTTTGTTTTTGCTTTCCACTCTATTATGTCCAGCCTCTTCCTTGATTAATATCATCCTTTAATTTTTGCTTTACCTACTAATTTAAGGGTTACTTAATGCTGTCAGGCTTGTGTGCATATACATATTTTTTCATTCTTTTTTATTTTGAGCAAGTCACATTCATACTTTGGGCCAAAATGAGGGGATTGGACTATGAGGCCTGACATTCTTTCCTTCTCTAAATCATTGATCATTGAATCCTAAGGAACAGAAAACCTTGTATGCTCCCATATTAAAATCCTCTTATACATTTAATTTATTTTATTCTATTTAATTTACATTTAATATATTAATAAAGTCTTAGGCTTTTTAAAGCTGGAAAGGACTTTAGAAGACATGTCATTTAACATCTTAATTTTATAGTTGAAGAAACTTGAGTTCTAGAGAGCCAAAATGATTACCCAAGGTGTCACTAATCATGGGAGTAGTTTGGACTAGATCCCAGCACTCTTGCTTCTTAATCCAGTGTTCTTTCCCATACTCTTTCTTGTAAAGTGTCAGGTACTGTTCTCTTCTTCAAAACTCTTACTGGTTCATTTTTCCCATTTAAGGCTTTTTTAGTTCAGACCCACTTGATACTGGTTACTGCAGCATAACTGCATTTCCCCTGTCCCCTTGTTTCAGTCTTCTTTCTCTGGGATGGCATGCCTATGTTAAGCATTGCTTCCCTTGCTAACCACCTAAAAATATACAAAAACTAAAAACCCGATGTTCTTTTTACTCCCCCCCCCCCACCCCAGCTTATTAATGTACACTGAACATTTCCAGTGATTAAGCTTTAATGGATAACATACTACCTGTGGAACACTGTACTTGGGCCTATGTCCAATTTCCAAAGAAATGGAGAACCTGGATTGTAAAGAAACCCTCTTTGAGGGATATGTGGCCACATAGGAGGTAAGGGCCAATCCATCTCTGCCTTGGAGCTGGTGCAGCTGCACTCTTTGTTTTTACTGACTGTCTAAATAAAATGTAGGCACTGATAACCCTTTCCCACTCCCCACTTGGGTTTTCGATGGTTTAAGGAGCTCCCAGTGTAGAGACTCCCTGCGTGGGGAGAGATCAATAATTTGCTTTTAACGTATAGACCAGGAGTTGCCTAGGGCCCGAGATAGTAAATAACTTGCCCTTAGTTATACAGGCCACTATGGGGGAGGGGCAGGACATTGACTTGGGACTTCTGACTCTGTGCCTCCCAGTCTCTATGGCTCTTAGAGCTGGTTTGTATACTTTCAAAAATGTGACTTAAAAATAATGTCATGTAAGCACACACGAAGTTTTTCTTTCAAATAAATAATCATTTAAGCGTAGTTTAGGGTTATATGCCAGCTTATAAATTTGGACCAGTGCGGTTACTGGTTACCTTTGTTGGTTAAAGCATTGTGCCAGTGACTCACCGTTGTTAATTTATAGACATTGTGGCTGAAGCATCCTTCCTTATGCTCAGATCTGAGGATGTGATTCCCCTACTCAACCAAAGTCAGTGGCTTCCTGTTGGGTCACTAGGATAAAATATAACCATCCCCTTTTAGCTTTAAAAACCCCTATACAACCTGCCCTCTTTCTTTTCAGTCTTAAATGAGAGCCATTCTTCCTTTGCCATTCCGCCCATCTCTGCCTTCCTCTCAGTGACTTGACCATCTCATATGTCTGGAATGCATTTCCTTCTTGTCTTCCTCCTTTAAGATGGGGGTTAAGATGAAACCTTTCCTGGTCACCCAACTACTAGAATCCTCTACCTCAAAATATCTTGTATTTAACTTCCTGGGAGATAGTTCTATTTATTCTCCTTATATTTATGCTCCATCTAGTTATATATGCATTTTCTCTCTTCTGTTAGAATGTAAGCTTCTAATAGGAAATGTTTCATTGCTTGAAATTTATTGTTGGCATTTAACAAAATGTCTTATATAGCATAGGTACTTAACACATAATTGTTGATTAATTGATTGTAATTCTCAGGTTTAGTTTTAAATCATCAAACAGATAAAACATATTCTTCACTTGGGGTCGATAGATCTTCTGAGACCACAAATAAATTTTGGGGAGCCTATAAACTTAGATGGGAATAAAAATTACATCTTTATTTCAATACAGTTAGTTTCTTTTTAATCCTATGTATTTTATTTGATGCTTATAAAAACATTATTTTGAGAAGTGGTCCGTAAGTTTCACCAGACCTTCATAGGGTTAAGAATCCCTGAGTCAAGACTTTGTGGCAACAATATTTTTTCACCTCAATTTTTTTTGTTTTAGCATATTTTTATTTTATTAAATATTTCCCACTGTTTTAAAAAAGTTTTTAGCAATTCCTATTCTTTGCCCCATCTCTACCCCTTTATGATGTTGATTATACACATGAAATCTTGCAAAAGTATATGCTCCAGTCAGCACTGAGAGTTCAAATTCTCTATGGAGATGAGTAGCATTCAAAAAGTTTTTCAGTCCTTCAGTTCAGGACAACCCAAGCTGTTCTGAACCAACTGAAAAAGGTATAAAATTAATTTTAATTATCTTATTGCTTTTGATAATACTTATAAAGCATTTTGTTATGTGCCTTGCACATAATAGACACTTATTATTTTTTCTTTTTATGGGGAGTGGAGGTGGTTAGAAAATGTTTGTTGGGAGAGAAAGGTAATCCTCTCCCTCTTGCTATGATTCAAATGATCATTGGACTAAATTCCAGAGAAGCTGGGCCTTCCCCACGAACTAGATAACGTGCTACTTCTCTGGGCCTAGTTTCTTCATCTGTAAATTGATGGAGTTAGACTAGATGAAATGTGCAAGGTCACTTGCAGCTCCAACATCAAGAATGATTTAAAATGCTTTGGTTTCCCATATCAGCTTTGGAGGAACATGCTGTAACCAGAGTAATGAGGATATTTTAAGTTGGATTGACCATATTGGTATTAGAGCCATTCCAGTAAGTATTTAAGTGTATGGCCTTATTTGATGAACTTCAATCTCAAGTTCACCCGATTTTGATAAGTCACTGAGGAACAAAGCTGATAGGAGAGAGTGTGGTGGTTGGTTCATTTGTCAGGTACTCTTATTCCACAGGTGAGAACCTTAAATCATATCTTGTACTGGATTTGTGTTCGCTGTAGGCAGTGGAGAAGAAATGCTCGGCTTATTAATGATTGACTTCCTTTGGCTAGATATATTACTTAAGAGTTTTAAAAAATAAAAAGAACTTGACTCTTCCACTACTTTTTTGGGTGCACCCTGGTGCCTTGAGTTACTTCAAGGGGTATCAAAATTGTCAAACTGAAACATTTAGGTGGTTTATAATTCATTTTAAAACATGTTGGTATACTACATTTTATAATGATATACTGTGAAATCTGACAATAGTCGTTAATTCTCAAAAGGTTGAGAATCACTTGGTTAAATAAGCCAGTCTCCCTTTGCCCTGCCTTAGACATTAACCATTTGTTAGTGCAAAATAGTGAGAGTTAGCAAGCCATGAGTATAGCATTCTTAAGTCTGCTATTATTAAATGACCATTAAAGCTATGCAAACCATAATAGCTCAGTTTATCTTTCTGTAAAGTGGGATTAAATTCAGCTACCCACTTAACCTCATTAGGAGGGTATAAAGATTAATGATGCCACTTTGTGAGGCATTTTTAGATTCTCAAATTAAGAGAGGATATAGAAATACAAAGCATTTGGGGATACATAACTTTCCTAGGAAGTGGTTGTCATTTTTTAAAACTGATACCAAGGAGTCTAATTGTTTGTATGCTATTGTGTTTTTTTTTTTTTTAATTTACAGACTGAAATCGCCAAGAGATTGAATACAATTTGTGCACAAGTCATCCCATTTCTGTCTCAGGAAGTAAGTAAAACTGTTCAGCTGTTAAAGTGCAATTATGTTGCTTCTCTGTTTGCAAATTAGCTAGTTTTAAGATGTTAATTTTATCACAACGCACAAGTGTGAAGAACATCTGTTACAGCTGAAGTGTGCAAACCCCCTGCTACTCGGTTGAACAGATCTGAAGGCAAACTGCAGAACTGGCGACAATAGCTCAACTTCAAATTAATTCTTTTCAGAAGGAAACTGCAAAATGACTATCAAGATAAGGCTTTTCTTCTTTTTTTTTTTTTGAGCAGCAGTAGTAGCTACTGATCACACAAGTGCTCCTGTTTTTTTTAATTGAAAAAAAAGTTTGTTCTTTAATGTTAGCTTTAAAAGCCTTTTGTTTCCATATATATAGGCAGTGAACAAACATTTTACTAAATTCCAGATTGAACTTTAATGTTAAAGAGTATAAATGCATCTGAAATTATAATGGCAACTCACTTTTATATAACTGCACTGTTTACAAAATAGACTTGACTGTCATGTGAAAGATACTGGGCATGAAGGCACTTTGAAAGTCTAATACTTGGAAACAACATGTGCTGTAGAAGGAATCCAGGGTTTGGACTGAGATGGTCTGGTTCCATTCTTGACCCTGCTGTTTTACTGCCTTTCTGACCTTGGGAAGTCACTTTAACCCTGGGCCTCAGTTTGACAGGATGGAGTTGGACTGGATGACAAAGACCCAGTATTTTTTAGATTAAATTTAATAGTATCTAGATGAGTGTCCTCCTTTTAAGTCATAGGTCTTGATAGATGACACTCATTGATTTAATTAAAATGAGCTTTTTATTGGGCATCTTATATTTGCTTTTTAAATTTGATAATGTTTAAAAAAAAGTATTATTTTAGGATACCTGAATTTTAGTCCTTGGCTCTGTTTTTAACTAACTCTATGAGTCTCTCAGTCACTGGGGATGTGACTTTTTCTCATCCCTAAGTAAGATGGTAGATTTGAACTAACTGGTTTCTACTTAGCTCCAAAAGTTTTGTAATAATATATTTTTTTAAAAGGAGCCTTTTGTTAAAAATGATTTGGTCATTGCTTTTTTGTCTTTCTCCTCTCTTTTCATATCCCTTCTCCCCCCTCCCCCATTCTAAAACAGTTCTAGATTTTATTAAGTGGTACTGTTGAGGGTAATATGATATATTTCCAAAATTAAAGTGATTATGGGGATTGAGATGGATATATAAATGTCTTCTTAGGAGAGTGGGGAGAAAGCATAAGAATAAAAAGAAAGTCTATACAAGGCAACTTTTTAAAGCGATGGGTAGATTGGGAGTTGTTAGAACATACTGCTCTAGGTTTTAATTCTTTATCTTTGAACAGTTAAATCTGCCCTTTTGAGAACTGTTACTTGGTTTCAATTCTTTATCTTTTGCCTAATAAATTAGACTCAATGTGGGTCATTTTTAGGTCACCTCTGCCTGATGTTTCCTACATATTTTAGGGCCTCAGAATATTGAACCCTAAGAATTCTTTTGCTTTGGGGAAACTTGAGGTGTCAGTGGATAGAGTATTGGGCTTAGGAGTCCAAAAGACCTAAATTGAAATCTTGCCTTAGACATTTGCTATTTCTTTGACCTCAGACAATTTACTTTTGTCTGTAAAGTTGGTAAAACAACTCCCACCTTGTGAAGATCAAACGAGATCACATATATAAAGGGCTTTGTAAACCTTAAAGTACTACTAAATGCTAGTTCATGGTTAACATCATCGTCATCTTCATGCCCAAATCATATCTAAACAAGAATCCTTTCTGTGATATGCCCCAAAAGTGGTCATACAATATTTGTTC
This sequence comes from Monodelphis domestica, assembly GCF_027887165.1. Taxonomy (NCBI): domain Eukaryota; kingdom Metazoa; phylum Chordata; class Mammalia; order Didelphimorphia; family Didelphidae; genus Monodelphis; species Monodelphis domestica. The sequence goes on along the minus strand of NC_077233.1, from coordinate 163,065,286 downwards.
AAATAAGGGAACCCAACCATTTCCAGGAGTAACCAGTTCCATTTTTGCATAGCTCTCATGGTTAGGAACATTTTCCTTGCAGTAAGCCCAAATTTAAATCTTTGTCCACTTCACCATTTCACTTTGGGGACCAAATACAACTCCTTTTTTAAGGCACACCCCTTCAGATGTATGAAAATATCTATCAAGCCCTCCCTTCAAGTTGTCTTTTCTCTGGATTAAATATCCCCAGTTTTTCATTCATTCTCCTGTGGCACCCTTGTGAAATTTCCCAGCTTAGTCCTTCTTATGGTACCTAAAACTGAAACAATATTGCAGACTTCGGGTCTGACCAGGAAATAATACAGTGAGGCATTATCCTCTGTGTTCATGGGAGGCTCTGCCCTTTTAAATGTATAGCCCAAGATGAAATTCATTTAGTTCATTTACAAAATCAGATCTTCTTATTTTTTTAATGAATAGCTGTCCAGCCATACCTCCTCTCTATTTTGTACTTGTCAAGTTGATTTTTTGAGCCCAAGTGTAGGATTTTTTACATTTATGTCTTGATATTTCATCATAGCTGATTCATGCCCAATGTTCTAACATCTTTCCCACATACTGATCTAAAAATCACCACTTGGTATCAGAGATCATGGTACCCCTGCCCTATAAGGCTCTTAAATAAAAGTCATTTTTAGATTTCCTTTGCCTAGTTATTCTCATCTATAAAGTAGCATGCAGGTTAAAGAGCCTGTGAGTGTAGTGGTTCAATTAAAATCTCTGCCTTTATTCTCTGCAATGTTTAGCAAGTGTTTCTTGTTTACTTTCTCCATGCTTAAAGGTTTTAGGAAGGAACAAATAGAGTTCTTGGCTTACTTATCTGAGGCTTAACTCCTTGCCTTCTCTCCTTATTTCCAAAGCATCAGCAACAAGTGGCTCAAGCAGTTGAACGTGCCAAGCAAGTGACCATGGCTGAGTTGAATGCCATCATCGGGGTACGTGGCCTTCCAGGGCTCCCTCCTACAGTGTGTATAAAGCTTTCATTTCTTATTGATTACTAGTTTGTCATAAAGATATTTTTGATGCTTGATGTTATTGTATATAGATCATGAATTTTTAGAGACATATTTTTGGTGGGGGAGGAAGGGATTAGGGGGAGGGGAAAGAAAACAACTACATTCTGTATTGGGGTAATCAGTGTGGTTTGTTCCTGGCTCCCATGCAGGCATTCATTGCATTAGCAATAACAAGACTTTTAGTATTACATTAGTTAAACAAAAGCTTCCAGATAGGCAGCCTTCTAAATGTTTTTCTTTCCCTTGCTCCTGTGGCATGGGATCAGTGAGTGAGGCTAAGGCTGAGCTTTATATTGCCTTAGTTCCTTTAGTTATCTTTGCTTTTGCCTTCTGCTTTTCAAACTACTTGGAACCTGTATAACTATTCACCCTTCTTCCTCTTTCTTTCTTGTGCAACTTTCATGAATTTTAAAGGGGCACATCAGTGAAAAGAAATGTCTATTGCTTTTGAAGAAGTGTTAATTGTCTGACATAGTGTTCTAATAGCCTTTCACCAAGTTTTTGCTTTTAAATATGCTGAGATCAGTTAATACTCCTGTGCTTGTGACTGGTTGTCAATCACAGGTCATTGGCTGTGCATTAATGAACTTGGTGAACCATGCATTCCCTCCACTGCATGAGTCCATCTTCCCCCACCCCCAGCCCCCAGCCACAGGGTCTCCAGAATGTTTCTCATGTTTTCTGCCCTTCCAGTCTAAGTGAAAGAAGTAGCCGAAACAAGGAGCCGTCCTTTCTGATTTTATTCATATTGTGAGCGCCCCGAGCGGATTCAAATTACTCATTTATCAATTTATGTTAATTGCTTGTGAGAAGATGCCCTGCTGGTCTTTATGGTTCCCTCAGACACTTTGTAATGATAATTAGACATGCTGCTCTACGGATTAGCAGTGCCATAGTCCAATGACGTCTGCAGACAATGGGACCAGTTGATCCATCTGTGCTTAAAATTACATCCCAACTGGAGATGGAGAAAAAACATAAGAGCCAGGGAGGATTAAAAGAATGAGCCTCAGCTTGAAAATTCTCCTTTCATCAGTTTCTCAATTGCAGATCTGCAGTCGGTTTGCCCGTGGTAAGCTATTGGCAGTCAATTAGGTGAAATAAACTGGGAGGGTGACCTTCATTCCCTTTTAATAGCTTTTTCCTCCCTGAAATGGGGAGCTTCAGTGGATTTTCAGCTTAAATTTTATTCAAGCTGCTTTATTACACTTGACAGCTTAGCTCTGCATAAACAATTCCCCCTTCCCCCAAATCCAAGCCCTGTTTTCCCCCCCTTAGTATCACATTTTGACTGTTACTTAGTCGGCTCTCTAATCACATTCAACAAAAAAACACAATTACATATGCATTTGTCTGCAACCTTCTATACCTTTTTCTTGGGGAATGAATTGCTTTATTCTAGAGTTCAAATAAGATATTCATATAGAGCTCTAGCATGTACAATGTTTGATTTGGGGAGAGAATGAGTACTTATATAGTACCTACTATGTGCCAGGTACTTAAGTAAGCCAACTGTGCCCTTTACAAATATTATCTCAAAGAATAACAGTGGATTTTACTTTTGGTTTGAGCACAACTTCTTTCCAAAAAAGAATAAGAATTTATTTTGATTAAAGCAAAATGTAGGCAAAGAATTCTCCAAGTATGGAGTTCAATACATTTAAGATCCATATGTTTCAGTGCCACTTACTAACCATAAAACTTTTAAAAGTCATCCTAGATCTAAAGAATTGTTTTTTATTGGCAGTGTATTTCAAGCTCAGAAAAAAAAATAGTCAAATCTTGAATAAAATTTCTCCAAAAAAAAAAGAAAAGGTGTCAGTGTTTAGAGTTCTTCTCAGAAGTGGAGGACTTAGTTCTTTGTTACTACTTTTTAACTTTGTTCTAAAGCATTTAATGTTTCATAAATATAGAGTGTGGTAACAAAGAAGAGGAAAAGCCAGGCCATACACAAGACCTCTGACAGCCAGATATCTTCAGTACACTTAGCAATCTAATTTTTTATAATGGATCATTTCACATATGTATTAATTTGTCAGGGGGATTTTTTTTTTATAGTTGGATGTGATCAATAATGATCCTATCCTAAACTGTAAGTTTCATGCTCTTGACATATGCCTGATTTTACTTGAAAGGGATTGTGTGCATCCTGGAAAATCAGAGCAGCATAAAATTGGGTTGACAATTCAGTAGACCTTTGCACCCCATTCATTGAACATGCAGTGTGTCAACCTGTCTCCCCAGAGGGGAGGAGGCATCAGGAGGCTGTCTGTTCCTACAAGCAGCAGCTGTACACCAAAGTAAATGCAGCCTGGTTTGATAGCAGCTGTCAGTATTGTTCAGGGACCTGACTTAGTGTAAAGAACAATAGAAGGGGCCATGCCCTTAAACTGCATCGTCTTTCAGGCTAAGAAAAGAAATAGTAATTTAACGGTTTAGACATCTATTACAAGTGTGAAGGATCATGAAAGAGTACTCTTTAAAATGCAAATGAGCGAAAAAATTCTCAGTTTAAGGTGCAGTCAAAGAACTTACTGCTCAATTGTGCTAAAGATGTTACTCTTAAGGTAAACTTGTGGGAAAAAGGTTAGGTTTTCTTAGCAACAGAAAACTTCCATTTAAGCATCTATGTATACTTGAATCTCACACGCGGCACTCTGGGGAGAAGGGAAGTTTTTAATTTTTCTTTCTAGATGAATCAAATTATTATTATGTTATTTTGGAAATGAACTCAATTGTCACAGGAAGGACAATATCTGTTCACTTATTTCTCTTTTATTGTTAGCCTCTCCTCGCCCCCTGTTTTGACAAGAGAGACTCTTGAAAATGTATATTCAAGGCTTTTGTTTTTTCTCTTCTTGGCTTTGACTATTTCAGTGGTGAAGGAGAGAAAGTAAATTTGATGGCTTCAGTAGAATAATGATTGCATGTTTACCTGTTGAATGCTGCTTTTTAAAAGCTATTTGTTATTAAATGGGTTGTGTTCTTGTAACCATAAAAGGGCTATTTAATAATACAGAGTACTTAATGAACTCAGGGTTTGGTCGGCTTTGACACACAAACCACTGGGGCTTTAGTGGAACAAGATGAGCTTTGGGAAATGAATATATATGAATGTGAGCACTTTAGTATCAGATTTCTACAGGCCGTCCTCACACTTAGTGGGTTATTATTCCTGGAAAAACTACTTTAAACTTGACATGAGTCAAATCTAAATTTTTGTCATGGAAGCAGTAGTAGAATGGGGCTTATATACATGACTGATGTTCAATTTTTTATAGATAACTACAGACATATATATAAAGGAAGCTGGCTAATATAGTAGAGAGCTGTCCTTGGAAGTAGGGAAGACTTTGAATTCAAATTCAACTCAAACATTTATTTTCTGTGTGAGCAAATTTTAATCTCTTACTTTTGGTTTTTGTCACTTATAAAATGTAAGTATTAATATCCCGAAGTCAGAAAAGGACTCATCTTCCTGAGTTCAAATCTGGCCTCAGACACTTAATAGCTGTGTGACCCTGGGCAAGTTACTCAACCCTGTTTACCTCAGTGTCCTCATCTGTAAAATGACCTGGGGTAGGAAATGGCAAACTACTCTAGTATTTTTGCCAAGAAAACCCCAAACGAGGTCATAAAAAGTCAAACGGTATTGAAAAATGACTAAACAACAATAGCATGAACCTCACGGGCTTGTGAGGATCAAATAAGATAATGCATGTAAAGCTCTTTGCAATCCTTAAAGCAAAATGTTACATTTTTGCACCTGGACCAAGGAATAATAAATGGGTCCCCAGTTGGAGGGTAAGGGAGGCAGTAAAGAAGGCTGGAGAAGAGAGAAACTCTCCTCATCCTCCCTTCCTGTATCTTCCTTTTAAAAATCTTAAGTGTTACTGCTTACTAATTGACACGCTCTATTTTTATGTTGCTGGAAAACTGCAACTTTCAGGCCTTGCCAAATTTGGTATCCCCAGGCAAAGTGACAGTCACCCATCAGTCATCTCTGTGGCTTTAACCCATCTTGCTTTGTTTTGTTAGCAAGTTGTTCCCAAACTTCATCTTCACTTTGAGTGGCAAGGCAAAGGAATAGAATGCTGGTTCTTAGAATCAAGAGGCTTGACTGAATTCTGTCACTGATATTAGGCTGTGGGACTAGGAGGAAGTCCCTTAAATTCCCTGAGTCTGGTTTCTCATCTGATAAAAAAGAACTAACAATATTTGTACTATACACTGCCAAAGATCATTGTGAAGAACATTTTTTAAACTTTCAGTGATAAAACAAATGTAAGTTTAATGAGAAACTGTAATGCCACTTATATTTTGACCAGTTAACTAGCATTACACAATCCCACCATAGTGATTATCACCCCACTATTCAACTCAGCACTTCTTTCACTTTCCCCCCCACAATTTCCCAATATCAGGAAACCCCATTTTCCAGGATTTTGTCCTCACTTGACTTAAAAAAAAAAGTATCCCTAGCTATTTCTATCCTTGTAATATCCAGCTCCCAACCTCAGCTGACATAGCCCTGCTGAGTCTTGGCTAGGGTTACCATAATAAAGATTTTTTAAAAAGTCATATTAATAAGAACATTTGGCTTCTGTGATTAAAAAAAAACTGACCAAGTTGATCATATACTGACTAGTTGGCAATTCTTCTCCTTCTCCACTATACCACTGTTTTTCTCTTTAGAGTAAGTTATTTTTTCCCTTTATAGTATGTTCTCAGGGTAATAAATTTCCCATTTGTGTTTTTTTTATCTAATTGTTTTTGTAAAAAAAAAACATGTAAAATATTTTTAAGTGAGGCTAAACCTAAGTATGTGTCTCAGGTGTGTGAATTAAAATTTTTTATATATTTAAATATAATTGATTTTCTCTGTTAACATATGTATTATATTTTATGCATTTAAAAATCTTCTGAAAAAAAAGGGACCATAGGCTTCACCTGATTGACAAACAGGGTCTATGACCCACAAAAGGTTTAAGAAACCTACATTAGTTGATCTTTTGCATTCTTAAAAATTTATCATGAAAAAACTTTCTAAAAGTACATATGCTTTGATCAGGATTAATGCAGTTATAATGCATATTAAAATGAAGCATTATTGTATGATTCAAAATTCTTTCCTAGTGTGGCTTCATTTTTTGTGACATTAGAAGAAAAACACCTTCGTCCATGCCATGGGATTCTTTGGGGAACTTTTGAGATTGGGAGCTAGGAAGGATTTGGGGCCACTTCTTAAAGAAATTTAGGGATTATCTGTTTAACTGTTGTCTTTTCCTCCCTGAAAATTTCTCTATAGACATCATAGATCAGGCTTTTGGCATTTCAGCCACTCTAGAAATAGGCTCGCTTGGGCTTCCAAAGTTTTACAAGGCTTACCTGCCTTTTGAAATACATGAACCAAACCTTATTGCCTCTCTCTATTAAAAAAAAAAAGTATTCCTTTGATCTCTGCCCAGTTGTTCCTTCACAGTGTTAAAAAGCCTCCAGGCATTGACTTGACTGATAGCCAACCAGAAAAGCATAAAGTTCAGAGTTTGATCCTACATGTACAAGAACAAAAGCTGCTTTTTTTCCCCTCTACATTTCTACCACAAATCACAGAATCTGAATCTTAGGAATTTTGGAATTGGAAGGGATTGGATTGGATCAGAATTGGAATTTTAAATAATCTGCTGGCTAACTACTCTTAAGTCATTTAGCTCATCCTTGCTATTTTTACAGATGAGGAAGCAAACCCCCAGAGGTATGTGATGTGCCCATAGTCAGTTTCATTTTAACTACTTGAGGTGTTTTCCTGTTATTTCATACATCCATTTCTTACCCTCTCTCTCTCTCTCTCTCTCTCTCTCTCTCTCTCTCTCTCTCTCTCTCTCTCTCTCTCTCTCTCTCTCTCTCTCTCTCTCTCTCTCTCTCCTTCTCTGTCTCTCTGTCTGTGTGTCTCTCTGTCTCTGTCTCTCTCTTTCTACCCCACCCCCTACCCCCATCCTCCAATAGGCCACAGTAAGCTTGATTGAAAGGAAGAACTGTTTGGTTTTTGTCTTTAAGCACTTTAAGCTTCAATGGGCTAGCACAATACCTGGAACTCAATACATGCTGGTTGATTTATCAGTTTTTATCCCTATCTCCCTCTACCAGTGTAGATCAGCAACTAGTCTATAACATTGTTAGAGTTGCCTCTGACACTGGTCTGATGTCCAGAATGGTTTCCATGCTTCAATACTCTTTCATTGCCACTTTGGGAATCCCATTTCTATTAACAAACTACCCTTCATTTTGTCCTGGAAATTGCTTAATGTTTATTTCAGCATATATATATATATGTATATATATATATATATATGTTTATTTCAGCATATATATATGTATATATATATAAAACCTTGTCATGTCTTCTTAGTAGAATATAAATTCCTTAAGGGTAAAAAATTCTTCTGTGCTTTGAATCTCCAGCACCTACCACAGTGCCCAGAATTTAAAAGTTGAATGGGTCTGAGGTAAGATTTGAATTTGAGTTTTCCTTCCACAAGGCAAATTGGTCTCATTACTTTTTTTTAAGAGTTCTAAGACAGAAGAGCCACAAGGGCTCTGCAATGGGGAGGGTTAAATGTCTGAGGCCATATTTGAACCCAGGACCTCCCATTTCTGGACTTGGTGCTCTATCCACAGTGCTCCGTAGCTGCCCCCCTTACATAAAGTAGCATTTGTCCATTTCTAAGCCTAGTCTCAGTTTAGTTTCAGCTACACTTCCATTGTGTTTATGCTATTATTGGTCTGGGGATTATCAACCCTCTCGTGACAGGGGGGAGGCCTTTTGGGACCATATCAGGAAATACATCATGATCTTTCCAGGCCTGCTGAGTGCCACAAATAGATAATATGAGTGTAATTGGCTGAATGTTCTAAGCTCCAGTTACTAGAATTTGAAGACTACTGTTTATATTTTCTTAGACAGGGTTTACATATATTTGAGTGTTTGAGCCAGATGCTTTTCTTCATGCACGAATGATTTTTTTTAGGTACATATGATCAGAAAAGCATAGCCATTTAGCACTTTCTATTATGCAAACTCTATTATAAGCAAGGTTAAAAAAATTCTGAAGTTCTTTTTTTTTTTTGACCAAAAAGGAATAGTTTTAGAATTCATAAATGGGATCATGTTTGAAAAAAGGAATCATTGATTTCAGGATCCAATGTTCAATGAGAGAATAGTCAGGTTCCCTTTACAAAGCAATTAGATAGATTTTCAAGGAGGGATTTGAAGGACATAGTGTATATGCATGCAGGGAGAAGAACAAGAGGGCAAAAGGCATGTACACTTGGGGTGTTTTGGCTGTGTAGCCAGAAAAACCAGGTGTCCACTGCATGATATGCTCACCATAGTCACCAGAAAACCTGTCATCCTTCTAGTGCGGATACACAGAGTCTGGATGGCAATGAGCTTCAGTGATTACTCTGACCATACTCTGATTTATTTAATAATAGCCTACCTTCTTTGAAGGGTTGATCTATTTGTTTTCTCTGGCCCTGGGTCAGGCAGGGCTAGTCCATGCTACACTGCTAATCAGTAGTCTCATTTATTATGCCAAATTTGGAGGAAATCTTATTGATTGCTGATGCCCTGAAGGTATATTGAGCATGAACTGTTTGGCAGATGGGCATCTTTTTATGTTCAATAATAAAGGCATATATAAAAGGTGATGCACAAAACCTCTAAACTTACCTTGGAATTTTGTTTCTTGGCACAGCCCATCCCCCATGACTGAAATACACCCTTTTCACATCTTTGCTACCTCTTAGAATCCCTTATTTTCATCAAAAATCAGCTTAAGTATCTACATGTGACCTTTCTCATCTCCCCAACTTCAAAATTGTGCTTCCCTCTTCAAAATTGTTTGTATTAGCTTTATAGGTTTTGTACGTAGTTATCTGTGTTCCTGCTATTTTCTCTGAGAGAATGTAGGCATCTTGAAGGCAGAGGCTTTTGTTTTTCATGTTTGGATCTACAGTGCCTCACGTAGTACTTGGGGTGGAAAAGCTTTTTGATTTATTATTCAAGTTGGGGAGGAACTTCTGTGTAGGTTTTTAATATTTTTTTGGAAAATGCATGCTTTTAACTGATTACATGCTTAAGACAGATCGAGTGGCAGGCTTCCTAAAGGGCCCTTCTATTGTTGCATGAGTTGATTGGATAAAGGATTAGCAAAATGTTGGATTATTTTCCCCCCTTGGACATGGTTGACAGTTATCTTGGATTGTAGTGTGTGAAGTTTAAGAGGATGAGGTTAACCTCTTGAGGGTTTATTCTTAGGAGTATGCAGTTAATCCTTGAAAAGCCTATAAATACCTGGACTGTATGTGTTTCTTTGTAAAAAAAAAAAAGCCAGGAATACAGCCTAAAAGAACAACACACACAACTACCATAAAGAATGTGCTAAATGGCTATGGTAACACTCAAGGTCAACCTTGTCAGCTGTTATCTATTTGCTGCCAAGCCCTTTATATGAATATATCTTAATAGGATGATGATTGATTAAATTTCAAAAAAAGAAAAAGGAAGAAACTGCAAAAAGCTTTTGATGCATCCTACTTCGGGGTGGAGTGGAATGAAACATGAAATTGTACTGCTAAGAGTCATTCTCTAACTCGTGTTGGGATTTGCTTCAAATCTTCAGTATTCTTCCATAGCGTTAAATTATTCCATGGGGTTTTGTACATTTTCTTGTTGGAAGGTTGTTGGGCAAGGCCTGACATAAATTCTGATGGGACACTTAATTGAGAGCATCTGAAGTACAAGTTAAATAAAGATAGGAAAAAGCAGAACTCTCTGATACATACTTAAACAGTCTACTGACAAAGGTAGCCTTAGTGTGACAGACATTAGGCAGAAGGGAGAAAGCACAATTTTTTAGTTCTAAAAAGGAATTTAAAATTCATTAAGTAGAACCAGCTTATATTACATATGGGGACATTGAGATCCAAAAACTTAACCAGGATTCAGCATATATCTTTAGTTAGTGGCAAGAACTTCTAGATTTAGTGCCCAAGGTAATTAGTGCTCTATTCACTCAGTTTGTTGAGTGATATAATAGCAGTCATTAAGAGTGCTATATCTTGCCCCCCTACAATTGTTACATCTTTTGGTTTTATATTATCTTCATTTCCAAATATATTCCTTCCTTCTCTCCTGGCTATCATGTAATAAAAAAAGAAAAGAGTATTTGCATGTGTCTTTGTGTATGTATATGTTTAGGAAAATTAACTAACACATCAGCTAATTTTGACACTATATATAAGGTTTATCTACTCATAGCTCTGCAAAGAAAGAAGGGAAGTATATTTTTATGGACCCAAATTGGTCATTATAGTTGCATATTATTCCACCTTTTTTTCCCCATTTACATCATTGGAGTCATTATATATATATATTTTTTTTTGTTTGTTTCTACTTCTCTTTCCATCAATTTATATATTTTCTCAATGCTTCTCAGAGATACCCATTAAATAGTAGAAATAAATATTGATAGAGTTTGCCATCCCATCATATATGAAGATATTACTAGCCAATCAGCGGAGCCTGCTTTTAAAGTTATTTTTTAGTGGTAGTGATAAATTTGAGTTGTATTGTCAATAATTTTACCTGATTCCCATTGTATTCAGTGAGAGAGAGAGAGAGAGAGAGAGAGAGAGAGAGAGAGAGAGAGAGAGATGTGGAACAGAATGGAGTGAATTGGCCAGTGATCTGACCAATACAGCTAAGCTATTACAGACCATGAGAATTAGTATTTGGAGATCAGATATAAGATGGTGGTTCAATGGCTAATCTCTTTCTCAGGGTATTGTCAGGCTATTTTGATGATATTATGTGTCTCCAGTAGGCATATAGAGTAGTTAACTCTGTGATCTCCTTGGAAATATGTTCGAAATGCTAATTGTCCCCTCCTATTAACATTCTTTAGCATATTGAAGACATTTGTTACCCTTATTTATAGAGCATTTGCTAATTGTTGATTAACAGTAGTTTAGACATTTCTACAATATTCTGTTAAGGCATCGACTTTATTTTTAATGTTTTTTTAATTTAAAAAACTTTCTCAATTATGTGCAAAGAATTTTTGACATTGACAATTTTGACATTGAGTGAATTTTCTAAAATGTTAAGTTCCAAATTCTTTCCCTCCCTCCTGCTCTACTCCTCTCCTTGTGTAGGAACATTTTAATATCAATTATACATATGATATCATGAAAAACATATTTCTATATTAGCCATGTTGTAAAAGATAACACAGACCCCTCCAAAAACCCAGGAAAAATAAAATTTAAAAAGTATGCTTCAGTCTGCATTCAAAGTTGATTATGTCTCTCTCTCTCTCTCTCGCTCTCTCTCTCTCTCTCTCTTTCTCTCAGTGGGTAGCATTTTTCCTTGTGGGCCCTTTTTAATTGTTTTGGATCATTTTCTTGATCAAAGTAGCTCTCCTTCACAGAAATGCATCAACCTTATCAAATGGAGAAATGACCTTATTATAAATTTGATTATTATTAATGTTCAAACATTTCCAAACTGTGATAGATGTTTTACCATATAAGTTCAAATAAAATTTGTATTGCTTTCAAGTTCTTTAGAATACTACTACTTGAATTAGAAATTAAATTGTTAAAAATATGAAAGATTAATAGTATGATTCTTGCTGTCCCAAACTAGAGATTCTCATTTCTTAAAAATGTATGTTCTGAAGATACATTCTAAACTTGCTGTGATTTCAAGACTATGTTTGCTAATCTGAAGAATAATGGGAAACAGCTAGGTGACTCAGGGGATTGAAAGTCAGACTTAGAGATGAAAGATCCTGGGTTCAAATCTGGTCTTCTTAGCAATGTAACCCTGAGCAAATCATTCAGCCCTCATTGCCTAGCCCTTACTGCTTTTCTGCCTTGGAACCAATACACAGTCTCAATTCTATGACAGAAAGTTTTTTAAAAAATGACCCAAAGGGATGCAGAGCATAGTGTTCTGGTAGTGACTCGATATATAGATAAGCAAAAGTTATTTGATATAGATATGACTCATGTTAAGTCTTAGGTCAGTTTTAAGTTAGTCCTGCAAAGGTATTTTTTTAAAAATTTAATTGTTAATTTAGAGCATTTTTCCAGGATTACAAAAATCATGCTTTTTTCCTCACCTTCCCTACCATATTCGACACACAATTCCACTGGGACCTATTTCCATATTATTATTTGCAATAGGATGATCATTTAGAGTCTACATCCCCAGCCATATCCCCTCGACTCATGTGATCGAGCAGTTGTTTTTCTTGTGTTTCTACTCCCACAGTTCTTTCTCTGGATGTGGATAGCGCTATGTTCTTTTCTCATAAGTCCCTCAGAATTGTCCTGGATCATTGCATTGCTGCTAGTAGAAAAGTCCATTATATTCGATTGTGCCAGTGTCAGTCTCTGTGTATAATGTTCTCCTGGGTCTGTTCCTTTCACTCTGCATCACTTCCTGGAGGTTGTTCCAGACTCCATGGAATTCCTCCACTTTATTATTCCTTTGAGCACAATAGTATTCCATCACCAACAGATACCACAATTTGTTCAGCTATTCCCCAATCAGAGGGCATCCCCTCATCTTCCAATTTTTCTGCAAAGATATTCTTAATGATTCCCAACTTTTTTGGTTGCAATTGAATGACATAATGAATAGAAAGGAGGGTTGACCTTAATGTCAGAAATAATAAAGTAATGATAGCTAGCATTTACCTAGTGCTTTAAAGTTTGCAAAATGCTTTGCAGATATCTCATGTTATCCTTACAACTGGCTTGTGAGGTAAGTGCTGTCATTATCCCCATTTTACATATGAGGATACAGAGAGGTTAGAGGACTTGGCCAGGGCCTCACAGCTATTGTCTAAGGCTGAATTTGTCTTCTGGTCATCTTGACTCCAGGCCCAGAGCCCTGATCACTAGCCTACCTATGCCTGAGTTCAAGCCTCCCCTTTAATTGTGTGATTCTGGGCAAGTTCTTATACTTCTTAATGTCCCACGTGACTCTCTAAGAGTCTAAATTGTAGAAAAAGTGCTTCCCTCCCTGGCAGAGAAGAATTCTTCATGTCAGAGTCTCTCAGAATTAGGGAAATAACAGGTCTAATGCCTAGAAATCTTTTTGATATGTGTAAATCACTCAGATACCCCGTTGATTGTTTCTCATCAGTTATTTATGAGTATGGCCTTTAAGTGAGGCAGAAACCTTCAAATGCTGTGTTTTCTTTTGATGAGAGAGAGAGATTTCTACCTGTCAAGCAGTACAATAATAGTACATATCCGTTCTCAAAAATTACCCGTCACTAATACAAAGCCAACACACAAAAAAAACCCAACTCAGTGACAGAAAAAGATAAGAACTTGAGTTAAAACAGTAGCACAGCATCTGAGAAATGCACAAATAGTACAATAAGTTGTGGCGTTCTCCATAGCCTTGGACTGCTGCTTGGTGTTCTAGTTCACAGGAGGGCAGGCCGGCAGTCTTGAGCAACTCCTTGATTTGATAAAGATGTGAAGTTTGCTTATGGAATTAGGTGTCAAAAGGATTGTAGCTAATGAGTCCTTGTGAAGTGGTTGAGTTTTCTGTGTTCTCCCTTTGTTTTCTGGAGGACAAAATCACACATAAGCTAACACAAAATGTTCCCTGATGTATCAATCGTGTTGGAATAAATTCCTGTTTTGAAACAAGCCTTATAGCAGAACTGACTGTACTTAAGCTCTTCCCTATTTGTGTACAAGGTGTCATGCCATTTGTTTCCCCTCTCTGCATTGTGAAAAGTCTTTAAATGAAAGAAAAAAGATTTGGCAATAAATTCAGTGTAGTGATTTGGAGAAAATACAAATGAGTGTAAGTTTTTTTAACTTGAATATTTTTTTATGTGAAGATTAAGGGTTAAAATAAAATTCCTCCTTCCTTGCATTAGCCATTAAAGCAAGAAACAAGGGTTCTGTTTCTGCCTGTGTTTGTGACCATCATGACTGTTTTCTCCATGTTGGGGAAGTAGTTATTTAAAGTATTGTTTGTGTGAGGTTTTCTTTGGAAGACACGGACAAGGAGACATTATTCCTTTGTGTGTCTGAGGTGTCATTAACTAACCCAACATTTAGTATGTTTTACTCTTGTCTTTCATAAATTTGACAGGCTAGGGGAGGAGAATGAGAATATCAAATTCCAAATCCAAACCATCTCATAATTGCCTTTCAGCATCAATATGTAAAAGGCTCCACTTTTGAATCTTTTCTGTGTTGCACAGGACAATATGATACTTATTTGGGGGAAGGGCTGTGAAGGGTTTCATATTTTAATTTTACAATACTAGTCAGTTCTAGGAAGTAGATGTACATTTTTTTGAGTTGCAAAAAAAAATTTGGGATAAAGGAATAGTAAAAGCTAAATTAAAAACGAAACAAAACCTTGATGGGACCAGAAATATTGGACATTAATAGGCACACTAGGACCTGAATGATTAAAATGTGTCCTCGTCTCTGATTTTATAAATTTGAAAACCGAGGCTCAGATCAATCCACTGGCTCAAATTTATATAGATAGTAGGACCAGGATAGGAACCTAGGTTGTCTGATTCTAAATTTAGTATTCTTTCTACTGTATTATGCTTATTGTCCTATACAAAGCTACAAGTGGTGCAAAAATAAATCTAATTCCTTTCTTTATTAAATTAAAATGAGTGGAGGGGAACTAGATCTTCTTCCCAGGGATTTATAATATTTGACAGTTTACTTAATTTCTTAGACAAACTGCACAGATTCAGTAGTTGGAAAGTACCTTGTAATCCAACTCCATACCTGAAAAAGGATTTCCTCTCTGATACATACTGCATGCTTATCCATCTTTAGCTTATAGATTCCTTCCTTCCTCCCTCTCTTCCTCCCTCCTTTTTTTCCCTCCCTCCCTCCCTTCTTCCTCTTCTGCCTTAGAATCACTTCTGCTTTAGAATCAGTTCTAAGGCAGAAGAGTGGTAAGGACTGGGCAATGGGGGTTAAGTGACTTGCCCAAGGTCACACCACTAGGAAGTGTCGGAAGTCAGATTTGAACCTAGGACCTCTGTCTCTAAGGCTGATCCTCAATCCACTGAGCCACCCAGACGCCCCCTTGCCTGTAGATTTCTAATGAAATATAACATACCACCTCCCAGACCTTCTCTTCCATAGTTACTTCATCCCTTGACATCAGTTATATCTTCTCGAAGTATTTTTCTTGTCTGCCAAAGATACTCATTTTCTTCAGTCATTTCATGTTTTGCTCCTTTTGTCATCCTCCTGAATGTTTATCTTCTCTGAATGCCCACCTAACTTACTTATGTTTTTCTTAAAAATGTGGCATGCAGAAAGTACTTTTGATGCATGTAGTCCAGTATATAGCAAGTGTAGTGGAATTATCACTTTCTGTTTTTGGACCTTCTGCTTTTCTTAGTGCAGCTTACAATCACATTAACTTGTTTTGATTGTCCCATATTACAGCTGACTTCATTTGGGTTTAGAGTTAACAGCAGAACAAACAATAACAATTAAAAACCCAGATATTTTTTTAAACATGAATCGTATTATCCTTCTGAAGTAGATTTTTTTTCAAACCAGCATCTTAGATTTAATTTAGTATTCTAGCCTGTTGAGATCTCTTTGGATCATAATTGTTCCCATTATAGTTAGCTCTTCTTTGCAGTTGTGTGTCTTCTGAAAATGTGATAAGCAGGCGGCTACCTATGTTCAATAGGCATTGAACCATTTACTGAGGCTGGCCAATCAACACAGCCCCTAATAACTGTTCCTACCTTTTTTCCTCTTTTCCCCATGAAAAGGAAGGATGACAGTTTTTGTCAAATGCTCTGCTAAAACCTCAGTATTCTAGATACATACACTAGATCCCATCTAATAGAAAAGGGGAGGGGGAAATTTAATGAATTTGACATGACCTCTTCTTAATGTACTTGGCTCCCTTTTAGAGATATTCACTAAATACTCCTTTAATAAAAGATGTTACAATTTTCCTAGGAATCAAAGGAATCACTTGCCTGTAGGTTTTTTTTTTTGTTTGTTTCTTGAGTTTATGGTACAACATAATAATCAAGTTCATTCATTTCTGAACCATCCTTATCTAGTCTGTTCTATTTATGCACTTTGTTTTTTTATCCAGTATCAAATAATTTTGATGATAACACACAGTATTTGAAATGTGGAAATGTTGTTCCATCTTCACTCCTACTTATTTCATTTTTATGGGATTATTTTTCTATTTTGCTACTCTACTGGAAGTTTATTTATGCTTGTTTCTTTGCTCATTCTCTGAGGTTTTCTAAGGAAACCATCATGTCATTTAGGGACAGTTTTGTCTCCTCTTCAACTATGTTTTTTCACCTTTGATTTCTTTCTCTTTATTATTATTGCTAACATTTCTAGAACTGTGTCAAATAACAGTGAAGAAAAGAGACCTTTGTTTACTTCATAATTCTTCCAAAAGCTGCTAATATTTTTTTATTATAAGTAATATTGGCTTTTGGTTTTAGATATGTACTTTTTATCATTTTAATAGTCTCTTCTGGCTCTCTGCCCCTCATTTATTTTAAATAGTATGCATATTCTTTTGCCTTTTTGTAAAGGTGGAAAAGAGATATTCAAAGGATATGTGGGTTTTTCAATTACCTTTAGAATTTTTTTTCATTGGACTGTCAGTCATTAAAATCTATTTTTTGCTTTCAAGACTTTGCTTTATTTCTGTAGCATCTCCTTAGGAAAGTTCAGAGTAACAGAGCAAACAATTCACTCTTTATTCCCCCTTCCTGCCTCCCTCTTACATAGGTCAGTAGCAAGATGGGGTGGAAAGTTTTTACAAACACTTGCCATCTGTTCCTTTGGGCAAATTACTTAACTTCATACTCTCAGTTTTCTTATTTGTAAAATTGAGATCATAAAGTAATTCATGAAAGTCATTCTGAGGAAAGTGCTTTATAAGTCTTAAAGGGATATATACTTGTGAGTGAGTATTATGAAAGTTAATTTCATTATTATTCAAATAAGTTAATTGAGTACCATTATCACTATCCTTCAAGTCTCACATACTGTTCTCCTTGGTGGACTTTTATATTCCAACTAAATAGTCTCTTGAAGTTGACATTTCATCCACCACTTCTGGCCTATTGCCTATGCCTAGAATTCCCTCACTCTTTAATTCTATCTCTTTTGGAAGTCTTTTGACTTCCTTCAGAGTGAAATAGCACCCCTTATACAGAACCTCTTTTGGTTGTCCTGATCTGTGATTTAACAAAAAAGTTGTTCAATAGCTTATCTATCCTTTTTCTTATCTTTCTTATCTTGAGAATCACAGCATGGATTTATCTGTATCATCTGTATAATTGTTTCCGGTCTTTTTTGTCTTCAGTGCCATTTCTATTATGTCATTCAGCATATTGGGTACTGTACTGTAGTCTAAATATAATGAATGTTTATTGATTTTTACATACGGTAACTTGACTGTATGATGGAGAAAGTACTTTGTTGTAGAAAACTTGACCTTCCTCAAATTTCATCTTAGGTGCTCTGGGTTAGCCGTTTAATTTTTATAGCATGCCAAGCTGTCTGTAAACTTGTATAGAACTCTCTATATAAAAATTCCAATTAATTGCTTTTTCTATTTTCCTTCACTTTCCCATTCTTCTGCTTCCTTCCATGCTCCTAGGCATCTAGGATGCTATTTTTTTTTCTTTTTCCCTCTTTTTCTTTTCCCAGTGACAACCTAGCAATATTTTCTGTCTTCTACTCACCGAAATGTTACTTTTCCATGAATCTACTTTTGATCCCCCCAGGAGAAAATAATCTCTCCTTATTTCCCTCCATTCTCCCATGACAACATAACTGGCTCTATAGAACTTAAAAACATTCATGCCTGTATTGTAGTTATTCATTTTATAATCTTTTTTTCTACTTGATTACACAGTCTTTGAGAGCAGGGATCTCTCTCTCTTGTCTGTTTTTTGTATTCTCCACCCCCTGGACCATGTACTCAGTTGCCCTATTTAATATTTAATTTAAATGAATTGATAACTGATTGTGAGTTATTCTGTTGCTACTATGTATAGCATTACATTTATGGGCTTTTTGTTTAAAAAAAGGCCAACTTCACTGAATATTGAAGTGCAGATTCAGTATCAAAATTGGGGGAAAAGTAGACTAGTTATAGGAATTAAAAAAGAGACTTACTTTTAATCAGCTAATTTACTTGCTATATCTATTTTATAGTTTTTGATATTTCCAGTGCCCTCACATGGCACTGAATGAAATCTTGTTTGATTTGCTATATTGGGTCCAGTTCCCCACCTCTGAACATAGGCTCACGGTGATTTTGAAGCAATTGACATATTAGTATTTACATCTTATGCTTTAGATTTCCTATTTCTAAACATAGGGAGATGAGAGAGCCTGCTTCTGCATTTGGAACAGTAATGAATGCAAAGCAAGAGTTGAACGCCTACCAGAGCTGACATGGAGCTAAAACCCCTCGGTTCTTTTTTGAAAGCCTTTTCGGTGAGGGAAGTAGTATCTACTGTAGTTGAACTTCCACTTTGCCCTTTTCCCCCATAGTCAGCGCCATGGTTAATTAACCACTGCAGTTGCTTGTGTATGCATCATTGGGTTCTCCTTCCCCTCCCGCCCCTCCCCCCAAACCGGACATAGCTCTTATTCTCCCAGTAATGATAGTAATTGGTGCTAGGACAGACCTTTTACTCATCCTTCTCTGAGCACATTTCTTATGGCAGGTGTCTAGTTTTTAATTAAGTGCTAATGAGCATGCCTAGCAGACCGTGAGGCTGCTGCCAACTTCTCCAGTTTTATGTCTTGCTGTTGCTGAGCCCCTTAACAGGTGACAGAGCAGGAATTAGTGTCTTTGAAACGACAGGAAGGTGATTATATGCATAAAGTAATTGTTACTGTGATCTTAAAATGGTAAATGCCTCGTTTAGATACACTTTTCCAGAGTACTCTCCTCGGTGTCTCTGCTCCGGCCTGGTCCCTGGCTTTCTTCTCATTAGGCATGGCTTTACTTCAGGGGTGGTAAGGGAGATTTATGTGCGAGGGGCTCGGCCCCCTCTCCCCGAGACGGCTGGTTTGTTTTTCAGATGATGAGGGGTGGGAAGGGGGAGGCTTGCAATGGATTTTTAAATTCCATACAAATATTTGCCTGATTTCTGATGATAAATCACACAATTTTACCTTATACACGGAAGGTAGAGAGATTTGAAGAGAGTATTTATTGTTCTATTTAGAAATCAGTGAGAAGGTAGTGCTTGGGGCCCTGACTGAAGAACGAGCATGATTTAGTGCAGTAGGGACAGTCTAGGCGAGCCATCAATAAAACAAGCAGTTGAGGCCTAGGGAAGTTACCACAAATCAGGGCCTTAATTTTGGGATCTGACAGGGCACCTTAGAAATTAAGCTTTAATCATTTTTACTTTCTTCTAAACCTAGTTTTATATCTGGCAGCTGAAATGTGGCTAAATTTATGTAGCATTGCCTTTTCTTGAGAATTTTTCATTGCACTCAGCAAGCTATTAAGTGTAATTTGAGAGAAAAGAATACCTTTTTAAATGGGGGCAGATTTATTGTGGGGTGGGGAGAGAGGGTGATGGCAGAGTGTTGTGTTCGGTGGCTGGAGGGGAGAAGGGAGGGGGATCCTTGTCCCCGCCTGCCAATCGCTAGCTGTGTGTCCTGGGATTGTACCGACTGTCGAGGCACTTTGTAAATGAGGATGGTTGAGGTTCCCTGTAGCCCCTCCCATCTCTGTCAAATGCTGGCTCCTGGATAAACCACTTACACTGGCCACTCCCTGGGGAGCGGCCAATCACAGAAGTGCACTCTGAGGCGGAAGGGACCATGCCCAGCCAGGAAGACTTCTTTACAAAAATCAGGGAAAGAATCACCCAGATTTTCTTCTTGTTCATTTACTTCTAATAAACATTACTTCGCTTCACCAGGGAAGCAATTCCATTATTTAGGGCGTTCTAATTTTTCAGTTATTCTAACTTACTGCGAACCCATATCTGCCTCCCTGCTATTAACTTATTTTTTTAAAAATAAGCCTCACCTACGATCTTAGTCAATGCTGTGTATGGGTTCCAAAGCCAAAGAGTGGTCAGGACCAGATGATTTGCTCAGGGTCACGCAGCTAGGAAGGTTCTGAGGGCGAATTTGAACTCTTGCCCCCAGGCCCAGCCCTCAATTCATTCACTGAGCCACCTAGCTAGCTGCTGCCTTCCAATGCTACTTCCAGGAGATGGTCCTCCTTCTGACCTCAGGAGTTAAGCAGAATAAATTTAACCCCTCTTCTGCAGGACAGCCCTTCAATAAGAAAGCAACTGTTTTCCCACCTGGTTTCTTTATTCCTTTTACCAGATGACAAAAATCAGTTTGGTAGCTTGCCACGGTGGTGTTAGAGTAATGCAAGGTTTGTGGTTAGAAGGAGATAAGAGATAAAACAAATTCATAAATGGAGATCCCGGCCACTGATCTCGCTCATTTAAATAACCTAATTGGTTGGGTCTGTGGTAATTAAAAGTAACATGTTTTTAGGGTAAATCGACATAATACTAGTTAACATTTATATAGTACTTACTATGTGTCAGATACTGTGCTAATTGCTTTCTAATTATTGTCTCAGGCTATTCTCACAGCAACCCTAGGTGGTAGGTGCTTTTATTGCCCCATTTTACAGACAAGGAAACTAAGGCAAACTGGTTAAGTGACTTGCCCAGGATCACACAGCTAGCAGTTGTCTGAGGATGGTTTTGAACTTTGGGTCTTCTGACTCTAGGCCATTGTGACATTTAGCATCTAGGGATGGAGGAATTATAGTTCAGGAAGAGTTGGGTATGGGTTAAAAAATATTAATACATGACTCATGATCCTTGATCATAGAGCTAACCATGTTTACTTTTTCTCCCTCCTCTTCCCTCTGTGTCTTCTTTCTTCCCCTCTTTTACCTCTCCTTCCTCTCTCCTCATGCCCTCATTTCACGGTTCTGTTTTCTTCTGGGAATGGCCAACAACCCCCTGCCCACAGCAGCAGCAATTGCAGGCTCAGCATCTCTCTCATGGCCATGGACCTCCAGTGCCTCTCACACCTCACCCATCGGGACTCCAGCCTCCTGGGATCCCGCCCCTCGGAAGCAGCGCTGGCCTCCTCGCCCTCTCTAGTGCATTGAGCGGGCAGTCTCACTTGGCAATAAAAGATGACAAGAAACATCATGATGCAGACCACCACAGAGGTGAGAGGCATGGCAAGCCTGATTAGGACCTCATTCTTTGTCAAATGAATATTCATACAATGCTGCAAAGTTGTGTCCATCTCCTAAAGAAATCCCAAGTTTATATAAAATGAGAGAAAAGGAACTGTCAAAAACCTTTTTTTTTTTAATTTTTTTTAACCACTGAAACACTGAAGTTTTCAGTGTTGGAAATGATGGGGATTTAGAGGCTTTCTCTCACTATAGATTGTGGGGCTTTTTTTTTTTTTGACATCTTGGCAACTGCTTAATGTAATGTCAGTGGCCTGCACCATATTATGAAAAACTGTTAACTGCTTTAATTGGGTGATTTTCAAAGAAAGTAATGTTGTGAAATGGGGTGAAATGAAAGTTAAATTTGAAAGTGAATGTGTTCAAATGAAAGGTTAGATAATTGCATCTGTTACTACTTAGTTTCATAGGCTTTAATTCTAGTATGCATTAAATATTGGGCAAAATTGCACTTGACTAATTTTTGAAGAAAAGTAATTTATTCTGTCATGAAATTTAAAAAATAGGCTTTGTGTATGGTTAAACTGTAAATCTTATGTTTACAAAATACTGTAATTTTCAGGAAATCACTGTATTAGGAATGTGCAATGACTTATATAAATAAAAGCCATTTTTAAAACTGTTCGGGGCTTGTGTTCTAATTTTTCCCCCCTTTTTTTTATTTCTGTTCTTGCCTCTCTGTGTCTGAACGGGCATGTCTGTGCGTTTCTTGGTAACCACGGGATCAGACAGAGAACCGGGCACAGTAAGTACTGAAACTCCTCACATAAAAACAATCTATTTTCCCAACACTTGCCCAGACTTCACTTCTCTTTCTCTCTCCCAACACACACTCACACACACAGCGTCCTGCTTTGTTCATTTTTGTTTTGTGTTTTAATGAAAATCTTGGTTTTCCTTCCAAAGGATCGATTTCGTTGGGTCAGGCTACAAGACAATTAATTGTCTTAAAAGTTTTGTCCTTAGTGACAAAGAGCACTTTGTCACTCTTTGTCACTCTTTGTCACTACAGGCAATTGCTTGCTGTAGTTGTTGAGTGTTTGGTGTGGATAATAAACTCATAGTTGTACATGGACTTCAGGTTGCCTTTAAGAGATGTGTAGACTCTTTTTAAGAGAACCCTCCAGGTGAGAAATCTGAATTCATAGGGAGTGAGTTACTTCTGAGTTATTCCCCTGTAATATGACTTAGCTACTCGGTTTGCCCTGGCCCCATAGTTTCCCTTAAGTATTTACCCCTGGCAGAAATTTCAATTTTAAGTTAAGTTAGATTAAAATTTGTATTTGAGGTAAATTCTAAGAAAGCCAGGCAGTTTAGGTGAAGGTACTGTGTGCATATGGGTCTTGTTTAGTGTTGGTCCATTTTGTATCCTCCACAGTACCTCCCTGTCTCCTTCCTGGTTGGCACTGTTTGATGAAAATGGGTTTTAGAGACTAGAACAACAATAAAAAGAAACTAAGAATAGGAGCTATTACTGCCTACTATCATGACTTCTCTTTTCTTTGGTCTCTGTCCCATTTAACCTCCCCTCTACCAACTTTAGAGACTTAAGAAGATTGAAGAGTTGTGGTCATCTCATGTGTGATAATTATTGTATGGGGTAAACTAAGATACTCTACTTAACTTTTTGTTCCTTATCACATTTCATAGCAAAGATCTTTGGAGCTCTAGGAAGGAGACCCCCTAAATGCTTGTAAAAATGAAAAAAAAAGCCTAATAATTCCTCCCCCACCCCTTTTCTACATAAGCTCAGAAGTTAACAATAGTTACTCTTGAAAATCTTTGTGAAAATGTGTTTGGTTGAATTGTTGCTAGGGAGACTGATATTTGGTGAACTCCTCTGTTACTTTAAAATAAATTGTCAGATACTCTCTTCAGAATGTGCAAAGAAAACATCTGAACTAGGGAACATACATGGTGTCAAATGATGACGGTAAATGGAACTTTTAGTATTTAATGTCAGGATCTGTACATTTTATCATCCATGGATAGTTCCATAAATTGCTAGCATTTTCCTTATTCCTATTTTTGTTCTAGAACGAGGATTCTTAAGATTTTTGTGTGTGTGTTAAAGACCCTTTGGGCAGGCCTATGAAGTCTACAGACCCCTTCTGAGACCAATACTCTTAAATACATAAAATAAAATACACTCGATGTAAAGGGAACCAATATAGTGAAATGCAGTTATCAAAATATTTTTTAAAAGAATTCACGGATTCCCAGGTTAAGAATGTCTGTTCTGGAATGTCAAAAGGTACAAGCTACCATTAGATTAGATAACATAAGTAGCATATAAGGGGTTATTTGTTTATGTGTGTGTCCTTGAATATAAAGAAGCACATCTATGCATATGTATATGTATGTGTGTTTATATGTCTATGTATGTGTATATAATGATAACAGTTACATAAGACACTGTCAGGCACTGGACTAAAAAATGCCTAAATTATCTTAGTTGATTCCAACAACAGCTCTGGAAAGGTAGGTGCTATTATTTCCCCCATTTTTACAGATAAAGCCTAGTGCCCCATCTACTGTGTACATGTACACAGTCTGTATAATTTTCTAAAAAGGTAATACTTATCCAATAAGATAAATAGGCGCTTTTCACAATGATCGGTTCCCTGTGTTGCGCTAATGAATGAAAATGGCCACGGTCTGCATGGTGTTGGCAGGTATGGATGGTTTATAATTTGCATCTCTGGAATACTCATATCAATATGACCAAACTCCAGTGGGGAAATGGAAGAAATGAAGAGATGTCCAAAAGTCAGTAACATCTTCTATTTCCTATCTAGCAAATATATGCAATAGATTGACATACTGCTATGTGTGGTTTTGGACATATCGATGGGATCAATTTCCTGTAATTTTTAAGAACCAGAGTTGTTGTTGTTTTTGTCGCATCAATGGCATAAATAAGAAATATTTTACACATTTACAGTGGTGGGATGGGATTACCCTAGATTTCCCAGGTTAGTATATATTTTTGAGAAATTGAGAATTTTCAACAGCATGTAGTTTTAGAGAAATCTAACAAAGTTGAAAATGATACTTTAAATTTAAAATTTTTTAGACAAGCTGTATAATATTTTAAAGTAACTATATGCTATTTGTTTTTAGAAATTTATTGAATTGAGCTCCCTTGTATTGCAAAATGAAAATGCAAAGACATTGCATAAACTAAGTTAAAAAACCAATAAATCATAGCTCATTGATCTTTGCATTTTTTCCCTAATACTTTATTTTTTGTATCTCAGGAGGAATCCATAGTATTGGTTGCTTTAGTGTTTTCAGATTAAGAATACAGCTAGGATACCTATCACCTTATAACTCCATTAGCTCATTAGTTTATAGTGCAAAGCAGGTAGGTATCACAGTTTTGTAATCTGAGCTTTTCATAGACCTGACTTAAATGCGGCTATATAGCAAGTAGATGAATGGTGTTTCCTTTTCATCAGTATGATTTGGCTACTTTTTTTTCTTTTTAAAGGAATACATTTTTGATTCTTGCACTTGATTCCAAGTTGAATGTAAGAATTAAAGAGTATTTGTAGGTAATTAGGAAAATATGCATCAATACTTTAAAAAACAATAAATGTTATAGTTTGAAATTCTAAGACCTAGTACCTGGTAAAAAGAAACATGAGTATATATATTGTGAGGGTCACTGATGACTAACAGTAACAGGGGGCTTGGGAGAGCTGTCTGTTTTGTTACCCTTTAGCTTTTTCTTCCCTTTCTCTCCCCATATTAGCCCATTGTTTACATAAAAAATAAAAGTTGGACCTTTAGATTGGGACAAAGTTCTGTGTATTAGGGAATGCCTTAGACATATTCGATCATCTTCAATATTTAATGGATTTTTTCCAGGAAGGATGAACAGTTTTATATTTATATTAGAAAATCAAGATTGAACTTGATCACATTTATGACCAAGTTTATTTAATATAAACAGAAGTTACCAGTTAGTGAGACCATCTAGAAGGGAAATATTTTATTGTTCAGTCTAAGAGGTTTCAAGGACAAGGTCTTTAGATCACATAATTCAGCCATACTAAATCTAATTGTTTTTAAATTGTGAATTGATAGGAATTTTAGGAGACTCTGATTATAAGATTCTTTTATCTCACAAAGGCCCAAGAACCTAAAAATTTTTTCTTAGGTGTTTTTATGTTTGAAAAGTTACCAGAGTAGGACCATTAAGCAAGGAAATACTACAGCAGCAGGTAGCAACTATAAAACTTTAACTCTTAATATTTAGAATTTTATTTGAAAAAAAATTAGACCAAGTCTTTGATTGCTGGTTATAACTGAACAAAGGTCCATACAGAAAGATGTAGAATTAGTGGCATTTTCCCTGTCACTTTTGAAGAAGGAAACATGGTTAGTCATTGGTGCTTTAGCTAAAGGGCTTACCAGATTCTTGTATGGGGGAGCATCTAAAGCTAAAATTCTCCTTGAGTAGTTGATGAGTGTAGTATAGAACATGTGAAAAATTGATTTACAGAGTTTAATCAAAGTTTAGAGCTAAAAATGGATCTTAGCAATTGAGATTGACTAGTTTAAGCTAGTGGTATATCCGGTACTAGAAATTAAGTCTCTGGATAACTTCTCCAGCGTTATCCCCACTATACCATGCTAATTTATTTTTCAAAGTTGTTTTTTTTAAACCTTTTTACAGTTTTGCTAAGATGGTTCTTTTTAGGAAGTACACCCACCAAAAACCTGTTGCTAAAGATCTGACTTCATCTTTCTTTTTTAGCACACACATAGTAGCACTTTAATTGTTTGTTGGGTTTATATTTCTCTTAGTTCTTTTGTGGACAGAAGAGGAATTCTTTGTACCACAACAGAATTTGTGCTCTTTGAATAAAAGAACATTTATTATTTTAAGTATAAAATGAAATTTCTCCTAGAGTGTAGGACAGTTTAGACCAGACTTGAAATACACGTAACATATTTAATTCATATTCCAAAGTCAGTGTTCTGTAGTTTCTAAATTAATAGTGTAAAGAGCTATCTTGTCAAAGCTTGTAATCTGGTTTTTTTATATTGTTTATGTAATCTAATTTTTCAATACCCATGTCTAGTTCAGAGAGAAGACAGGAATGCCATATTTTGGGGGCTTAAGATTCATTTAGTTTTTGTTTTAAATCCATTATTTCACAGTTGTTTATGGGTATTTTTAAGGTCTGAAATTAGTATTACTGTCTTCAGCTGCATTCAGTAAAACTCTTTTTACAGTCTTCCTGTAGCCTAGCTTTTAGAAATATAAACCATTTCAAGCAATACTAGCCCAGAAATGCACAAATGTGTGATGGATATGATGCATTTACACAAGTGGCTTTTACTGTCATATAGTTCTACCCTTGTTATATGCCACTGATCTCTCCTTTTCAGTAACTAACTCTGATACTCAATTTGCCAAAAGATACAAAAGGAGGAAGAGATGTTTAGCATTATGTATAATTTTCAAACTTACCTATAACAAGGAATCACTAGGAAAAAAAAGATGAGAGCCTGAGATATTTCATGGTTAATTTTTCTTTTTATTAAAAAAATCATGAAGGGAAACACCTTAAGTTTAATTCCTGAACGACAAAGGAAGAAACATTCATTAATTGTGCCTACTTTAACTTGATTCTTATAACACTCCTGTCAGAGGAAGATGCTATTATTGGCCCCATATTTCTAATAGAGAAGGTTAACATTCAAGTGGAATTAAAAGCCCTTTTGCTTTATGTGGGGGTGGGGTGGGTTGGGGGGGTGGTGGTGGTATAGAATGTCCCAAAAGTCTTCATGCAGTAATAAGACTTTTGAGATTGCATATTTGAGAATGCACACACATGGAGGCAAAAGATAGCCTTTTATGAAAACTTTTGTACTAGTTAAGGTCAATATATTCTTTTAGGTTGTTAGGCAGTAAGGGCCAGGCAATTGGGGTTAAATGACTTGCTCAGAGTCCTACCGTGGAAGTATCTGAGGTCCCCCCTGACTCCAGGCTTGAGGCTCTGTCCATGGTGCTACCTAGCTGTTCCATTAATCTTGAATTTCAGGGAAATTGGTCCCAATTTCTCAGACTAGCTCCTATGCCATTCCCCATTCCCCACTTCTCCTTCCCTCTCTCTGTTTTACAGAAATAAGGAAGTTGAGTCTGAGAAAGATTAAAATGACTTTACCAGGGTCATGCAAACAGGATTTGAACATTAGAGAACTGAGGGTCTGTAACCTCAAACTCTGTGCCCTTTTCCATTGGATCAGTCAAGTAGTGCTTTACTAGTAAGTGCCTACTATTGAATCTGCCCAGATTTCACAGCTTTTGCTCCACATCGGATTCCATAAAAACCCTCAGCCTTGCTCCAGTTCTGCGACTATATCCCCTATTTTGGGATAGATCTCATTATGCTGAAACCATGCTTTACTGGATGATGAGGAGAATGATAGTGTTGAATTTTAGCAAAATGCTACAAAAAATAAAGTTTTGAAATCATATGATGCTTACCATTAAATAAGGCCCAATGCTGGATTATTTGGGGAAAGCAAGAAGATAGCTAGGGATGGAAGGATGTTAATAAAGGCACAAAAAGGCAGTTGACTTAAGATCTCTTATAACCGTTTAAAATTCTGCTTATCCTCTCATTTCACAGCTAATAGGAATTAGTAATATATACCATGATAGCATTGTATACTGTGTACCAGCACAGTGGTACTTTCCCATATTTTGAGTTTAAGTATTTTAAGTAGATATATTTCTTTCAGATCCATCTATTGGGGTAACCAGGGCTTTGAGGTGTGTTGTAGCTGCTAATTTCCCCTTTTGCCCTATCTGCTGATAACTGAGGATTCTGCCTTAATGTGTTAGAAAGTCAATCATTTAGTCTTTAAATGTATAGCAAAATCTATGAATGACCAATTACACTGAAAAAAAAAGTGCAGCTTGTGGCAATTATTTAATTGCTGCCAGGTGTAGATAAAGAAGGCACACAGATGTGATGAGGTGCACTGTCACCTAATTGTTATAATGTTCAGCGTAAAGTTAATTGTCGATGTGTAGAGTGTGCTAGCAAATTAAGTTCCCACTGCCTGAGTATAACAGGATAAATGAGGTATCGCGAGCTCCCAATCTGTACCTCTGACACAGATACTTTTCTTGTGGGTTGGAGAAAGTCTCCAAGGGTAATCAGCATGGCAGTAAAAAAAAATCCATTTGAGTGATGTGCATTATCTTCACATTAGGGAAACCTGCCCAGCTCTCTGAGTACCCATGAGTGAGTTTTCCTTTTTATGTTTGCCACGGATGGTTTCATGGTTTGAATTTGGTTGGCAGAAAAGTTGCTTTGAGGTCCCAGGATGTTTGAAGGGTATAGAACAAACATTCTGGTAAGTGACAGAAAGTAATGGTTCATTAAGTTTACTTCGTTTTTTCCCTCAAGTTATTTACAAAAGCATATTGGCCCATATGTACAAGTATTAATGTTGAAGGGAGAAAAGTAAAAATATGAGGAATAAAATGTAAGGATCAACTTTACAAATGTTATATATCATCTGATATAACAGTTCCTAACTATTTTGAATATGAGGACCCCCTGTTAACATCAAAACATCATTTAGTGTTCCATGTAATAGTGGTTTTACTCCCTTAGTATTCATTGCTTAATAAAATGTAGTTTTGGGAAACAATCAAAAGGAACTTTTTGTCATTTTGTATTTTCCTCAATTAGTCTTATTTAACAAAAAATAGAAATGCATTTATTTTCAGTGCATGTTATTCAGTCCACAGAACACTTAATCTGATGATTTTTCTGATGCTGCATGTTAACACATGAATTTCTGGATAGGCAGACCCCTTGCAGTCATTCTGAGTTGGCTGTCCAGGATCAAATTTACAGGTTGGAATCCACTAATGTAGATATTTTACCGCTTTATATTTCAGCCAGGCAGGTAGCATCCCCAAGATGTCTAGGAGACGGAAAGGAATAACCAGGTTTAACTTAAGGCCTATTCTGACTCAGCCAGGTGTGCTCTGACATTTGTTAGGTTACTCAATTAAAGCTACATGACTTAAGTAGAATGATGATTTCCCATTACCTTTGGACTTTTATTTCCATTATATAACCAGAGAATCTATTGAGCCTTTCAACCCAGGACATTAAAACCTTTTCCTAATTGGTGAGCTGGATAGTGCAGCACATTCAGGGGAGGAAGGAAGAGGACCTGGTACACGTCTCCATAAAATTATGTTGCACAAATGGCTTTGAGAGTGCTCTGTAATGTATGGTACATTAGCCCATTTAAGATATTTTAAACATGCACTTATTCACAATGTGCCATTTTCTAACTGGCACATTCCCCTTTGGATCCATCACATCCCTGCCATTAGCTAGGGGGCTGTTCTGTCCCCCCCCCCAACTTCTTTCCCTTCTCCCCTCCTCTGTTTATATTGTGTCACAAGTCACCCACTTTCATCAGTGCTGTAGCTTCCTTGGCATTGGACTTCTCCATGACTGAAATTCTGCCTAAACCACAAAACCCACAAGTAAAAAGATTCCCTGCTGAATACGAGCTCCCATAATTTCACATTTACTTACCAGGTGGCTATTCTCATGGATGGAACAAGCCCATATTCACACCATTGTTATGATATTTTGCATGTGGTATGGATGTGTATCAGTACAGATAAGATGTGCTATTCATACTTTTTAATATCTATTCAGCCCAGCAAGTTGTTTCCAGCTGTGGTACCAAGAGAAACATTTCCGCATTGCTCATGTGCAAAAATATACTTATCATTCTGTATATTTAGTGCATCACCTCTCAGGAGGTAGATTGACTATCGTCATCATGGATTCTCTCAGTTTTGGTTGGGCATCACCTTGATCAGAGTTCTTAAATCTCCTAAAGTCCTTTTCTGTTTTTGTGATGATGCCGTTATTGTATAGATTTTTTTTTTTCATTTTGTTCACTACATTTCATCAGTTGATACAAATCTTCCCAGGCTTCTCTGAAAACATCTCTTTCATTTCTTACAGAATAACATCCCGTGACATTCATACACAGTTTGTTCAGCCATTCCTCCAAATGATGGGTCATTTACTTAGTTTCTAGTTCTTTGCCATGATAGAAAGAGCTACTATAAATATTTTTGTACATATGTCCATTTCCTCTTCCTTTGATCTTTTTAGGGTAGGTTTAGTAGTGATATCTAAGATCTATCTGTAAAGTAAACATACATGCTAGTAAAAAGAAACTCAGATTGCTCAAGGGAAAGGGACCCACAATAGTTTCATTTAAAGGCAAAATTGATTTTTGGAAAATAAAATAATAGAGGAAATGGAATATAGTACAAAGAGCACTGAATCTGAACTTGGAGAACCTGGATTCAGATCCTAGGCCTACTATTTACTATGTGACCTTCAGCAAGTCAGTTCACTTCTCCTGGCCCTCAGTTTTTAACCTATTTTTAAAAGGAGACAATTAGGGCAGCTAATGTGCCGTGATGCTTAAAATGCTGGACTTTGGGTCAGGAAAGCCAGAATCTGAATCTTGCTGTACACATTTACTAGCTCTGTGACATCAGGGCAAGAAGTCACTGATTTAATAATATATTAATAACAAGAATAACAATAATAACCATTTCACAAGGGTTATGAGGTTCAAATGAGGTTATATATATATATATATATATTTTTATATGACGTCTTTGCAAATCTTAAGTAGTGAAATGCTAGTAACTATTGTTATAGCTCAAAATGGTCCTGTTTAGCTCTAACTCTATTTTTCTATGGAAATGCTGATATTTGGAGCTCCTCCCAAAGCATCTCTTGAATCTAATCTCATAAATGGCCCACAGTTTATGGGTTCAGGCTGGCAGAGGTACCAAATACAATTAATTAAAAAAAACCCAACATATAGTATGGCCTTGGGAATGTTGGGCACCAAATGGAGCTAGAAAGATTTGTAAGATGATTCCTTTATCAGTGAGAGTTCTTGAATACTGATTTCTGTGTTTCTATGTTTGGTTATTTTGAGATAAATGATCAAAGCAAACTTACAGTCCTACAGGACCATGGTGTACAACTTGAGAAGGTGACTAATCCACTTATAATACTCAATGACACATCCAGAGTGACTGTGGATGTCTATAAAATTGAGTATAGTGTGTATATAAAAGATCTGTGTAGATTTTAAGTAGTTTTTCTATGAAAAAAAATGTGATTTCCCAAGCATAAAGACATTAGAATATGAAGTATAGTGAGACACTTTCATATATTGATTTCTTCCAATAATTTTGCACTTACAGACAATTTCTTCGTCTTTTCCTTTCTCATTTATATCTTCGTGGTTATAAATGAGGGTGCCTGGGAATAGAGAGAGTGCTAGAATTGGGTGTCAAAAAACTTGAGGTCAAATGACGTACTGGACATTGCCCAGAATGTGGCCCTGGGCAAGTCACTTAACCTCTAACTGCCTTAGTGTCCTTATCTGGAGATTGAAGATAGTACCATTCTGCAGGGTCAGTATAAAATGAAGTAATATTTGTAAAAAGTGCTTAGTAAACTGTAAAACTTAATATAAATGCTATTATTATTATCTCATGTATAGAATATTTCAGGGAAAATTATTTTTTTAAGCATACTTATTTCCATACTCAATTTTAGGTTTTCACAATTATATGTAAAAAGTCTCAAAATGACAATTCAGATTAAGTCAAGTTGTGAAAAAAGGGAAAGATTAATAATTCTTAATTTTAAGTTCATTAATAAGTGTACAAGGAGTTTGATATTCATTATTATGGTATTTTTTGAGTCATAGCATAATTAATGGATCTGGGAGAGAACTCAGAGGCTATTGAGCCCAGCCATCTGGTTTGGCAGCTGAGAAAATTAGCACCACCCCTCCCCCCATTAAGGTGACTTGCCTTAAAGACTACACAAATAACCCAATAAGCTTTCAAGGTAGAATTTGAATCCAGGTCCTCCAACTCCCGAGTCTGTGATCCCTTCCCTCTTTCCCCTCTTTCAAAAAACATTTTTTTAAACAAATTATTTCTTATTTACTTTTGGTTTCCAAGAACTGTAGTGAATTGAAGTTCTTTTGTGTTCCTAGTTAAATCAATTGAACAAAAATAATGAAGTCAATGCAAAACAAAAATAAGGAAATATAGAGGAGTAAAAGACAAAAGAACCCTGCGTTTCCTTTCAGTTACTTTTAGACGGGACATTCATACATATGGATCATTCCTGCTAGGATTGGTATCATTATGCTCTGAGTTCTGTACTCCCAACCAAGAATCCTTAGCCCAGGATCTTCTAGCCTATATCAGATCCTAAATCAGATTTATATTTATAAAGCACTTACCATGTGCCCAGCATTATTAGCAATAGATCTTGTCGTTTGACTTTTGGGGAAGATTTTGTGATTATGTCATCTTTTAAAGCTTTGGGAATGGCCAATTTGCAGATGATTAGGGAGGTTAATTAGCCTAGCTCTAATCCAAAAAAGTTTTAGGCCATTCTGAAAGAAGCATTAAGTTTAGGCATGTGGAGAGGGGTTCAATAAAGGCCTATTTTAGTGGGAAACCAGCATTTGGGCTTTCTTCTCTGCCTTCTCATTGCTCAGTGCCAAGTTTCCGAATTCTGAGTCTTTCACAAGTAGGTTCCCTTGTATATTCATTGTGCCTATTGGAGAGGTATAATCTTGGGTGTTTGCTCTATCGGGATGCAGTAATAATTTTCTACAAATGTACTCATCACCTCGTGGAGAGGAACATTGGTATATTACAACTAAGAAACTCCTTTGAAGCCAACTTTGCATATTGAGGTAATAGGATTTGATTATTTGATTATCACTCCCTGCTTCACCCCCCCCCCCCCACACACACACACTCTTGGGGTGGAGATCTGGCCAACAGACCTGCTATTCCAGCACACATTTCATCTAGGTAATTAGTTCAATGATCCAACAAGCCCACCTTTCAGACACAAAATACTGTGGTGAAGACATTACTTTGAGTTTCTTTGTACTGAATCATACTGGGCCCCCTCCCTGATGCTTTTATGTAAGACTCCTGGCATTTGTTTAGCTTGAGCAGTCATGAATAAAAGAGTTTGAAGCTAGCTTTTTAAATACAGCCCCTGAAGTAGGCCAAAGAGGATTCCAATTGCCTTCAGTTCCCCCCTTTCTTCCTCTTCTCTTCCACCTCCTCCTCCTCCTTGTTGAGTGCTAATGTTTAAGAGAACTAGAAAGCTGCAGTGGTGGCATCTTTGATTTTCTAGGGGGAGTCATTCAGAGCCCAGCAGACTAGCTCCTTCTCACCCCTCTATTCCCTACCCCAAGTCAGAAAGACTCATTTTTGTGAGTTCAAATCTGATTTTAGACACGAGTCATGTGACCCTGGGCAAATCACTCGTGCCTCAGTTTCCTCATCTATAAAATGAACCTGGAGAAGGAAATGGCAAACCACTCCAGTATCTTAACCAAGAAAACCCCAAATGGGTTCAAGAAGCTCAAGATCAGAACAACAAAAGGAATAAATACTGTTGACTTTTAAAATGCACCATAAAATATTTGCCCCATGCACCTGTCCCTGGAGGCCAATGCTATCTAAGCTAAAGTTTGTTTTTGAAGAGGCCGAGGAAAGCAATGCAAATGTGGGTTGGCACCTCACTTCCCTTCCCTTAATTCTCTGGCCTTCTCCTCCAAAGGGGAGGGGGCTGCTTTGTGAAAGGAGGGCCTTGCTCTCACCTCTCTCTCCCCAACACACACACAACTCTTTCAGCTTTGTTAATGGCCTGAACACATCACTGAACAAATTGCCCCCTTGCATATGCTAATCCTGCACTTTAAAAGAACTCATTGTAACATGTTGTAATGCTTTAGCCTGAGGGGAGATAGGGATTGAAGGCCTGTGGAATCTGGGCTTGTGACCCCCAAATATCTAAAATGCCTGTTTTCTTTGAGCCAACAGTTTGTACTTAGCATATCTGTATGAAAGGAAGCTATGTAGTTTGTGGAAAAGATTAGTCTTTGCTCTTGTCTTTTGTGCTGGGGAGGCTGGCCTCCTCATTTAAGATTCACTGTGACAGAACCACTTTTTTTTTGTTCCTTTTGTTCTTAAATTCCAGAGCTGTCGGTGAGTTGAACATTAAAGTTGAAAACACCAAATCTTATTTCCAGCAATAAATTGGAAGGAATTCAACTGGGCTTCTTCGTTTTTGTGGTGGAAAATGTGATTTGTCTTTTAGGAAGCTAAATTGTTAGCCACACCCATTTCCTTTTGAAGAGTTTTCAATGGCATTCTGGCAGCACTTGTGTTCATGAAAATTCTTTGGAAGGTTGTGTCTTCCAAGTTTTAGTTCATTTGCCTTTTTCCCCCCCTCCTCTTTTGCTCTCTACTAGGAAATCCCTGAAAATATACCCTAAAAAAAGTATTTTTTATGAATAAATTGTGAGCTTTTTCTTTCTAACATTGAATTGAATTGAGTTGAATAGGAAGCTGAATAGGTGCAAAGTCAACCCGCTGAATTGCTTGGTTTGGACAAAGTCAAGGTCTCCTCTCTAAAATGTATGAACCTCTTTAAATATTGGCTTTGAAAGTGTTTTGATGATGACTTGAATGAAATGGAATAAAAGGCTGTTAGGTATCATGTTTCCAAAGCATCTGTCATGTCCCATTTTGAAGTTTAGAAAGTACAGAGTTCCTAAAAAATAAAATTATTATTGACCTTTTTTGACTTTTTTTTTGTCTTGGCAGAGTAATTCTCTCTTGGTACCAGATAGCCTAAGAGGAACAGATAAACGGAGGAATGGACCTGAATATTCCAGTGACATCAAAAAAAGAAAGGTGGATGATAAAGATTCGAGTCACTATGTAAGTAAATAATCTACCATAGGGTGCCCTGTTTATTTGGATATTTATTTGGTGCCAAGCGAAGGTGCTCTGTAGGAGAAGGCCTTTGAGGGATTATTATACCCCCTGTTTACCTAGCACTCTGGAAAGGAATTGATCAATGTACCTTAGAATATTTACCTTACACCACCTGTCCCAGCTAATTAATGCTTTGCTTTAATAACCCTCAGGATTAGAGATATAGGAGAACCAACACTAAAATTCAGTGTTAGGGAAAAAGCCCCAGCATTTTCCTTTAACATTAAAAAAAAACTGTTACTCAGTATTAAACTGGTTCATTTAAATCGTTTTGGAACTGTAATGGAATTGGGTAAAGGACTAAACCTAACAATGATAGCTTAGTGATATTAGAATCATGGAATTAGATTATTTGATCTGGAAGGGATTTTTGAGATTATTCATCCCAGTAGTGTCAAACTCAAATAGAACTGTATCTTTGTGGGTGGCATATTGACTTAGAAAACCTCAAATTAACATTATCTTGGTTACGTTTTTATTGATCTTATTAAACATTTCCCAGTTAAATTTTAATTGGGTTTGACCACACTCTTCAATTTTGTGGGCTTCTAGTGAGTTTGATACCTCTGATCTTGCCTAGTTCCAGAGGCAAGAGAATTAGGCTTGGAGTCAGGAAGATCTGAGTTCAAATTCAACGTGTTTGCTTCTGTTTCCTCATCTGCAAAATAAGGATAATAGTGCTAAATCTGCAGGGTTGTTGTAAGGATCAGATGAGATATTTTTGAAAAAGTACTTAGCACAGTCCTTGGCACATAGTAGGTGCTGCATAAATGCTGATTTCTTCCCTTCCTTTCTAGCTCTACCACTTAATATTTGTATCACCTGCTGAACCTAATTGAGCCACAGTTTCTTCATCTCTTCAAGTGATGTGTTTAGAGTATATGGCCCCGAGTTCCCCTAGATAGGTGGCTCTTCGTAGGGATGAGGTGTTGGAGATCCTTAGCTAAGGGTTTAGGGGCTTTCCCTGAAGCCTGAGAACCAGTTAATGGTGAACCCTATTTCCCCCAAACCATATCTCTATTAGGAAAGACAACCATGCTTTTGAAGCTTCCACTGACTTCGGAATGGGGGGCTACTTTGATACCTTGGCATAGCGGGAAAAGCTCTGGAATAGAGTCAGAGGCCTGGAGTTCACCCCAAACTCTTCTATTTACCACTGCTGTGACCTTAAGCAAGTCTCTTAACCTTGTTGGCCTCATTTCCTCATTGTAACATGAGGAAGTTGAAATAGATAATCTCTAAGGGCCTTTCCAGTTCTACATATGTGGTCCTTGGATCACTGGCCATTTGTGGTTCTGAAAAGGAGAAACTTGGGCATTTTCCCCCCTGTGGTGAACCTTAATGCTCTATAGAGAGGTTGTTTCCCTGCTTTCTGGGATTATAATGCAAAAATTTAGAACCTACTGCAGTCCAGCTCCTACTTGCTTTTCCGCTTTTATTTATTATCATTCCCCTGCCTGAGAGTTCCTAGGCTGGTGCAGTAGCTATAAGGTCAAGCCTGGCGTCAGGAAGAACTGAGCTCAAATCCAGCCTCAGACATTTACTAGCTGTGTGATACTGGGCAAGTTACTTAACCCTGTTCACCTCAGTTTCCTCATCTGTAGAGTGAGCTAGAGAAGGCAGTCTCTTTGCCAAGAAAGCCCCCAAAGCAAATCCTGAAGAGTTGGACACATTTGAAATCACTCAACAAGAATGAGCGTCCTTAAAGTTGCCCTTCTCCCGCATGGCTTATTAGTTGTTCTCTGTTCCTTCCTCACCTTTACTTTTTAGAATCTTTAGCTTCCTTTAAAGTAAAGCACAGGCATGCCACTTCCTTTGGTGTGCCTTTTGCTGCTCCACCCTCATTCTCCTGTCCCCAGCCATCTTAGTTTTTAGTGCTTTCTTCCTCTTGGAATCTCTTTATGTAGACACTGAATTGGTTGCCTTATTATATGTGTATGAGGTACATCTCCATAGCAGAATGTAAACTTGTAGAGGCCAGGGACTGTGTTTCCTCCTAGCTTTCTCTAATATTTTATATGTAATAGGTACTTAGTAAATCTGTGTTTAATTGAATTGCCAATAAAAAGCATTACTGCTTGTTGCCCACTGAAGGTCCATTTTCCCTCTTAAAATGCTAAGTGAATAGGAACAAGTTTATTTAGTTAGTTATATTTTTGGAAATGTAAATTGACTTTAAGGAATACCAAAACATTAGGCTGCTTCCTTATCTTTGCTTATAAAGTCCATGCCAATCAGTAACTAGAGGGAATAGTTTGGTGAATGAAACAAAGGAGGGTGACTTTGCCCCTTCATGGAAGATTACTTACAAATGGCTGCCCTGTTTTCTGTAGGATAAACTACTCACATAAAATACGTTAGCCTAATAGTTGGAGGCCCTCCACAGTTAGTCAACAAGTTTTTATTAATTTTACTGTATGTCAGTCATTAAGGGCTAACTAAGGATATAAAAAAGAGGCAAAAAATAGTCCTGGTCCTGAAGGAGCACATGTTCTAATGAAGAAATACCATATAGATAATGGTTACATACCAGACATATTCAGAGTAACTGAAAGCAGTCAGAAGGGTGAAGGCATTAATTGCTGGGAGAACACACACACCTGGAAAAGCCTGAAGAAGATGAGATTTGAGCTAACTCTGGAAGGAAACTCGGCAGGGGTATCAGTTAGAAGGTTATTAGGGTACATCTGAGCCTGAACTGTAATTGTGGTTGTGTTATTGGAGAGAAGGAACAGGAGATATTATGGAGGTGGAAATGCTATCTGGGGAAAGAACCAGGATGATGCCTACATTACAGGCTTGGGTGACTGCAATTGGTCCTTCTCTTGATAGGGAAATTAGGAAGGTGGGGGAAAATTCTGGAGGAAAGATAACTCAATTCTATTATTAACCTAATTCCACCCTGTGTTTCCAGCCTCATTCCACACCTCTCTTTCCCAAATTCTGTATTCAAGCCAAACTGTATTCTTTAATATTCCTTCCTGACCTTTTTTACACTCCCCTTTCTGTACTGTCCTGCTAACAAGTCTTGAGCACACTCCCTCTTTCCATGTCTTTTGTTAATCTTTCTCTTCCTTCAAATACCAGTTCAAGTACACCCTCTTCCATGAAGTTTTCCCTAATACTTCACCCCTCTGAAAGGGATTTTTCTCTCTTTCGGCTGTCCTGGAACACTTCTTTGCACCACCAGTTTCTCCCTATGTTGTACTCAATGTGTTCACATGCTGTATTTCTCTCTTCTTCTCCCACCCCTATTTTGATTCTAAACTCCTCAAAGGGGAGGGACTGCCTTTTAATCTTTACATCCCCAGTAGGAGCACAGTAGTAGATGCTTCATAAATGTTTACTGAATCGAACTATTGCTGTTTTAGGAGTAGTATTGTATCCAATAAAGCCTTTGATATCCTTTTTTAAAATAAAAAGAGAAAGGGAAAATGCCCTGATATATCAGATTATACTTTTTTTTAGCTTATAAAAAGGAGATTGTGACTTCAATAATATTCCTCTGGTAATGCAGATTAAATTATAGGATTTGAATACCTTTGGCACTCTATTAACTAGGACTATTTTAAAATAATTTTTTAGGACAGTGATGGTGATAAAAGCGATGACAACTTAGTTGTGGATGTGTCCAATGAGGTAATTATTCTGTCAATCTGTGTCATCAAAAATGTCTTGAGATCTGAGTAAAAGTGTTTGATAAGTCTCCAAAATAAATTTTAAAAAGGTGCTTTCTGTCATTATTAACTCAGTAAGAAAAATGCTCATTGTGTAATCATGGATGAGTCAATAACAACCTGACTCAAATTTTATGGGATTGTTAGTTTTTAGCTAATTAAAAAACAAAGCTAACTTTGTTCCTTTAGCTTTCCAAGTCTGGTTTGTAGTAGTATTTCCTTTTCTAGCCCGTAACCCATTTTGCCACCCTGCCACCACCACAACCATCACCACTACTTTCTAGACTCACACAAAGGGTACTCATGTGTATAAGAGGGAAAGGTA
This sequence comes from Monodelphis domestica, assembly GCF_027887165.1. Lineage (NCBI taxonomy): Eukaryota > Metazoa > Chordata > Mammalia > Didelphimorphia > Didelphidae > Monodelphis > Monodelphis domestica. The sequence continues at coordinate 163,025,943 of NC_077233.1, read as the reverse complement.
AAATACTTGGCTTTCTGTCTGCCTAGTAATGGCTGGGAACTCAGTTCTAATCACTTGCTGTTTTTAGTTATAACATATATATATATATGTATATATATATACACACATATATATATCTTTGTTTACCTTTTATAAAAATGCATAATCCCTAGTTCAGAAAGTTTACCAATGTTCCATTTTGGTCACTCTTTCCCCTTAGATCTAGGGAATTAATTTGGTTATGGGAAGGATGGGTTAAAAGTGTCATATAGCATCTAAATCTTTGAACATTTTGGTTATTTTTATGGAGGATCCCTCATCTCCCCGGGCAAGCCCTGCACATTCACCCCGAGAAAATGGTATTGACAAAAACCGCCTACTGAAAAAAGATGCCTCGAGCAGTCCAGCATCTACAGCATCCTCAGGAAGTTCTACTTCCTTGAAATCCAAAGAAATGAGTTTGGTAAGTTTTGTAAACTAACTACCCTCTGTGGAGGGTATTTTGTCTGTTTTTTTTTCCCATAAGATCTCTTATCAAAAACATTGACTAGCAGAAAGTTTACCAGAATGGGCTCAAAATGTTTAAACTTCAACCCTTTATTTACCAGCCTAACTTGGAATTGAACTGTGTTGTTAGACCCCCATACCCATCCCTGAAAAGAGTACTTTTATCTCTCAGCAACCTCTACTGTGTGCACTTAACTTCTGTTTCTATATATCAAACAGGGTTTTTTTTGTCCTTATTTATTTTCATTTGGTACTACATTCTATTTTTGATGCTCCAGGTATAAAATTTCAAAGACAAACTGTACGAGGTTAAAAAGCTCCCTTCTCTGTAAGAGTCCAAGTCTAGGGTATGTAATGGTCAATTTCCTCCAGGAATAGGTAATTAGAATAGCTGCTTAAGTCCGGGTCTGGACCCTTGGCTGGAATCTGTTCATGACAAGCTAAATGCCCTGTGGGTTCCAGTATAGGACTACATCGGAGTTGTATGCCATCACACACTAAAAAACAAAACAAGAAACAGTGTCCAACTATATTGCTGTCTTACTCAGAGAACTTGTGCTGTCTGCAAAGGGCTCTGAAATTCCGAGAAGAAAACCTCAAACTTCCTTTCCCACTTTAGGGAAACAAAGTACTTATTCTTTTAAATATTATAGTTAACTACATCATGTCTTAGCCCCAGACCATGTTTTCTTTACTTAAGGAACTGAGGAGATCTGTGGCATGATGAAAAATGCACAGCCAGTAACTTGTACTACTGATAATTAAGTCTTTCATTCACATATACCCAGGCATACATATATGCATGCATACATTATATATATGGTTTACATAAATATGCACAGCCAGTACTTGTACTACTGATAATTAAGTCTTTCATTCACATATACCCAGGCATACATATATGCATGCATACGTTATATATATGGTTTACATAGAATATGTAGATGTGATGAATGTGAGTTATCAGACAATTTCAGAGCATCCAATATTGAGCGCTAGAGAGGGGTAAGCTCTAGAACATTTTTCTGTGCCAGCCTTGGCTAATATTTTGTGGGAACAGTTAGGGAACGTATAAGCTCCTACTATTAGTCCTGGTTGATACTACATCATTCTCATTCAGGAGTTCTTCATCTTTGGAAGTTTGGTGAGGCCTATGGACCCTTCTCAAAATAATATTTTTAAATGTACAAAACAAATGTACATCAGATTACAAGAAAATAAATGATATTGAAATATAGTCATCAAAACATTTTTTTTTAAGTTCATGGGCTCCAGGTGAAGAGTCCCTGCCTTAGTTAAGTGAGATTATTATGTCTCAATGATTCATTTTGGGTTTTTTTCCACAAGTTTTCCCACATCAGAGTCACAGTAGACTATTCAGGATATTCATAGAATCATAAGTCTCGAGTTGGGAGGGACCTAAGATGGAGAGACTAACGTTAACCACCTGTGTAACCTTGGGCAAGACACCTAATTCCTTTGGGAGTCTCCTTTTCCTCATATAAAACCAGAGGTTGGCACTATATGCTGTCTGGGAGTCATGATCCTGTGCCTGCGAACTTCCTTATCGTATAGACAAAGAAGTTAAAGCACCGGGCCTTTAACTGATTTAGCTCACACAGGCAGAGAGTAAGGAGCTGAGGCAGGTTTCAGACTTGGTCCTGCTTTTCTCCTAGTTCAACAGCACTCTCCCTTACCATGGTCATCTAGGTTGCAAACCCTTTGCTTTCCAAGTGGCGTTTTTGTGCTTGCTCGAAGTGGATTGCCCCACAGCTTCCCCACGGTTGGCCTTCCCCTCGCTGATAGGGACGAGTGAGAAGGGATGTGCGGGATGCGCTGCCTCTTAAAGGGAGCTGGGCCTTAGTTTCAGAAGGAGGAGGGTGTGTGAAATTTCCCCTTTGTGGTCCCGGGTCATCACTCCAACTCGTTGTTAATTGAGATGTCAGTGATTCAGGGAACATAGACTCGAAGGAAAATACTTCTAAAAAAATCTGCGGAGGAAGAAGTGTGATCATGTTCTGCTTTTCTAGCTTGAATTTTAATTCTGGCAGGAAGAGGAAAGGTCAACATTTCTCGCTCACAAGTTAATGCTGTCAACATTGTGTGGATTTATGAAAATTGGCCGAGGGAGTAGCTAGTAGGTGCCCAGTGTCCCAGCTGCTGTTGTGATAAATTGTGTAATATGGCTTGGATTAAAAATAATACTCATTTAATTTGTTTAATGATACCAGCATGAAAAAGCCAGCACGCCCGTTCTGAAATCCAGCACACCAACTCCTCGAAGCGATGTGCCAACCCCGGGCACCAGCGCAACTCCAGGACTTCGTCCAGGCCTCGGCAAGCCTCCAACAATGGACCCCCTTGTTAACCAAGCTGGTAGAACACATTGCCTGTTTTTTTTCCTGTTTCTTTTCTGTGCTTGATGAGTCTTCTTTTAATCTTATTGTGATGTCATTTCTCCATGAATATTAAATGTGCTTATTGCCACTCTCCTTCCTATCACTGAGAAGCCATGATAAGAAACAGCTGTTCTCTCTTGGTTTTCGGCAGCTGCACTCTTTTCAGCCTCAGACTGTTTACATTTGGCTCTTATTTTATTTCCAAATAATCCAAATGGTAGAAGCTTCAATAAAGTTTCTGATAATGATTCTGAATGTAAGCTCCTTACCAATCTATTATTGTGTGTGTTGGTTAACATTTGCTGAGGTGGCGTGGCCTGCTCAGCTCAAGGGTGCCTACTGCCTATTTTTGTGGTTAGTTTTCTGGAGGTATGTCCCTCCGGAGATAGTGTTCTCTCCTTCAGAGGAAGGGAGGGATATTTGAACTTCAAAGCTGGCCTATGAATAAACTTCTAACTCTCAACTTTATCATCCTCATTGAGAAAAGAAACAGCTTGGGCACAGAGGAAAATAAACACCAGGATAATCACTTTTAAAACCGTTCTTTAGTTTACACAGAACTCTAGTTGACATTTCATTGGTATGGAAAGTTGGAACAAGGGGAAAGGTTAGATTTTTACTATGAAAATATTCTTCTGAAATGAGGTCAAGTAAATACTTTATTTCTGTACCACAAACTTGCCATCTGCAAAATGGGCATATAATGAAGACTTGGTCCTTCCTAGTCAGCAGGTATTTTGTCTAGACCAGGAGCTCTTAGCCTGAGGTCTGTGAACTTAAAAAAAATTTGATAACTGTATATCTGTGGAATTGTTTTGTAATCCCATGTGCTTTATACACATAAAAGCATTGTAAGAAGGCCTCAGCAGCCCACCAAACGGAGTCCATGACAAGGATTAAGAACTCTTACTCTAGACAAATGAGAGGTAGAGGTAGTGTGTTAAAAATGGACAGAGGGCTGTCCTTGGAATCCCTGAGACTCGGGTCCAAGTTCTGCTTCTGATACATAGCGTGATGAGAGGAGGTTCCCTCTTTCTGTGCTCCAGACAACTATTTAAGATTATAAATTACAAATTGATGGGCCTTCATGAAAGCAGTTTCCATACTTCTCCAGTAAAATAACACCTGACTGAAAGAGAATATGAAAACTATTTATGAAAGGGCTTTATATGGGTATCTTTCCTATTTATCCTGCCCCCTAATTTTGAGCATCAAGGAAGAAAGGACTTCATGGACCTTCCAAGGTGGCATCCTTTCTTGTCTTCCCTGCCAGAGTGGTCACATCTATGGGAAAAGCGACTGATAGTAGAGGATGCATTCCGTTTGGGACACCGAGTCACCCCTGGTGTTTGTTCCTTTCCAGCAGCTGGCCTGAGGACACCCCTGGCAGTACCTGGGCCATACCCTGCTCCCTTCGGAATGGTCCCCCATGCTGGCATGAATGGCGAGTTGACCAGCCCCGGAGCGGCCTACGCCAGTTTACACAACATGTCTCCCCAGATGAGTGCCGCCGCAGCTGCAGCTGCCGTGGTGGCCTACGGACGCTCCCCCATGGTAGGCCACACACTGCTTCCGTCTCAGTGGGATGGGTTTTGGTTCAGTGAGAAAAGCTGCATGCTTCATTTAGCCCTGTCAAACTCCGGGCTCGAGGAACGCCGGGGGCTGACTGCTTCCTTGTGTGCCTCACTTGGCTGCATGGTCAAGAGGAGCAGAAGCCCACACCTCAGAAACAAAGAGCATCCGTGTGTTTACATACGTTTTCCTTTCTGTCAGCCTTCATCAGCGCTACGGCTCATTAATAAATGCCAAACTGTTTTTGTTTTACTTATTTTGTGGGTGAAAAGAGGTCGTTTTAGGAAGCTACCAGGGACTTTAGTGGTGGGAGACATCTGGTTTTCCTCTACCACAGGCCGTGTGGGGTGGCAGTGAGAGAGGTGGGGGCGTGGAGACGACTGAAATGAAAGTTCACATAAGGCTTTTCATTCTTTTTCACGGCTTTTTCCCCCTGCTTGTTGTTGTTGTTTTTGGGGAGAAAAAGTAAAAATAGTTATAACTCTTGATAAACATTCTGGGATATGGAGTCAGAGGACCATAATTTCCAACCTCGGCCTGTGTGTTCTTGGGAAAGTCACTTATTTAGCTGCATGTCAATTCCTTCTTTAAAATGAAGGGTTGGATCAGATGTACCTTTCAGTTCTAAAACCAAGATCCTATGTCGGTCAGAAAAAATCCTCGAGCTGATCTGTGTAGAATGTGGAGATGAGGTGTCCCGAGGCCTCTAGGATAAAAATATTTAAGAAGCTGAATGCCTGGGGATATCTTTTTAGGGGAAAAAGGGAAATCTTTATACTGCTTCCCTTCCCTTCTTCCTGTTCTTCTCTCCTCCCCCCTTCCCATCCTCTCTCCTTTCCCCTCCTTCTTCCCCTCCCTCTTCTTCTCCCCCTCCAGTCTTACCTCTCTCTGTCTCTCTTTTAAGTCAAGAAGACCAGAAGGCAGATTTGATCACACTAGTGAAAGGGAAGGGATTGGTGTATGTAGTACCAACTCATCTCTCCCTGGTCTCTGGTGTATGAAATACTTGATTGCAATCTGATGATTTTTAAAGTAAATGTGTATTCTATGGGTACACTCTGGTAATAGTAGTGGGGAATGCTGGCTCAGGGAGCATGTTTGGTAACGGGGAATGGAGGCAGGGATTAAAACTGGCCACCGATAATTCACAAAGTAGGTGATCTCTCAGATGTAACTGGCCTTGGTTGGGTTTGGGTGCATCTTCTAGAGAGGGTGGACAAATGGAGCATGGTAAGGTCTCAAAGAATGGTGTGCTAAGTTGCTTCTCATTTTCAACACGGGTTTCTTTTGGTGGTGGTTGTTTTCTTCAAAATAACTCTGTTGCCTGTGGTGTTTGGGTAATTATATTGCCTCTGTGGGCGGACTTGTAAAAAACACTTAAGAAATGCCAGTATTCTCTGGCATATTTTCATAGTGGGTTAGGGGGGGAAATCATAAGCAAATATTAATGAAAATCCCATTTTGTCCTCTGTATGCATGCATAGCTCTAGAATCAGGAAAACCTGAGTTCAAATCCATCTTCAGACACTTGCTAGCTATGGGACCCTGGCAAGACACATGTGCCTCAGTTTCCTCAACTATCACTTTGGGGATAGTAACTATCTCCCAGAGTTTTTGTGAAGATTAAATGAGATAATATTTGCAAAGTGCTTAGCACAGTGCTTGACATATAATAAATGTGCATGTACTTCTTTCCTTATAAAGACATATAAAAGTTGTCAAAATTATTATCTTGTCACCTGCTGAATCCAGTTCTTCCTGAAGTTTGACATGTTCTTTTTTTTTCTTTCTTTCTTTTTCCCCCACTTTTTTCAGGTTGGTTTTGATCCCCCTCCTCACATGAGAGTACCTACAATCCCTCCAAATCTAGCAGGAATCCCAGGGGGAAAACCGTAAGTACCCTTAACTCTTTAGAAGCTTTCTAAGTAGGAGAGAAGATGTAGTCATTGGTGTCAGCAAACAAAAATCCCAAAGGGATTACTGTGCTTTCTAGGTGATTTCTGATGTCTTAGTTTAGTGACTGCTAGTTGGTAACCTCATGAATTTAACTGTTTCTCAAGAGAATCTGTTTGCATCAGTCTGCAGGAAGATGTAATGTACTTAGGTAAGCAGTTTCCCAGAAGGATGCTTTACCACTCATTCAGAGGACAGAGGTTAGCTTTTTCAGTAATAAACTGTCATCAGCTCCTCACACTGAAAACATTTAGGGTTATCTTTTTTATTCATTGCTAATAGTGGAGCCAGGTTACCACCTTATTTTTGGCAGAAATGAAGTTGCAATGGACAGTGGGGCTTCCAGATACTCTTGAAATTTAGATAGTGCTCACAGCTTTTATACAAATACTTTGACACATTCAAAAGAGCAGAGATAAAATGGTAAAATAGCTTTTGGGGGGAAGGGAAGATAATTGTTAAAAATGTTCTCTATTATAAAAAGTAGAACAAAATCTAACTATAAGAACGTAAAGAGTTACGATATCTTTTAAAAAGAATGACACAAATATTCCTTTTAAACAAATCTTTAAATGTCAAATTCCTGAAGTAAAATTTAAGTGTTAATGTTCTAAGAAGCTTCTCCTCAAGCTTATCTATTGTATGTGCCTTCTGCTGCCCTCAAAGCTAAACTGTAGTTTCATCTAGATTTTATTAAAACCCTCTTAAAGGTTTTTTGACTTGAACGTTTAAGTAACATACAACTTAGCAACAGTATGACAAATATTACTGCTAAATATTTCTGACCTCCATTCTTTTCATGTGTTTCAATTGATTAGTCTTATTGCATTATGCTGAGTGGTCAATTTAAAACACACCCATTCACAAACTGTGGTTGCAAATGGAGCTTGTGTTTCAAATAGACCACCCGTACATATAAGGGGAAAATTGAATCTCTGACCCATCACCTGCCTTAGAAATCAAATTCCCATTACTCTACTTTTCATGTGTATTAATGTCTATTACAGTGAAATTTGATTCTTTTTAAATGATGCTGTTGTCTGCACTAGGTAGAAAAAAAGTTAAGAACTTGATGGTGAGAGCTCAGTATGGGGAAGAGAGCTGAGTGAAAAGAATGAAATAAATGATATGCTTATATTTTAAATGTATGGAGGCAGTTCCTGTTTGTCTACCTAAAAATTAACCAAGGGTGGATTAACTCTGGAACCCAGAGCATTCCCCAGCTTGTTCCATTCCCACCGTGATTTACTGGAAAGAACTTTAGGCATCATCTGGTTCATCCTTTATGGTTTTTAGTTTTTGCTGTCATTTTTAAAAATATGTCTGTTATTTTGTTAATATAGCAAATATAGTATGTGTATGTGTGTGTATATATATATATGTATATACATATAAAATATAGCAAATATATATATAGTAAATATATATATATAGTAAACTCTTTCTGCCAGTGTGCAGTAGGGTACCTAGACAGTTGCCTGGTGACACTGAAAAGTTAGGTGACTTGCCCAATGTCATGCAGCCAGTTTCAGAGGCAGGATTTGATCCTGGTCTTCTTATTTCTGAGGCTGGGTTTCTATTCACTATACTATACTGCATACTGGTTATATACGAAGAAATTGAAGCTCAGTGAAGAAATGACTTGGTCAAGGGGCCTTCAGCATCAAATAGAAAGCCCTCCCTTTGACATTTAAAGCTTTTCATAATCTGCGCTTTCCTGCAGTTTTATGTTTTTTTGTTTTTTTTTAAACTCCTTTTCACATACTTTGAGATCCAGTAACATTGAACTACTTCCTATTCCTCAATTATGGCCCACTATTTTCCAACACTATACCTTTTCTGTGGCTGACTCCCATTGATAGAATACTTTCCCTCCTCACCAGCCTTCTGCGTTCTCAGCTTCCTTCAAGACTCAGCACAAAACCCCCACCTGCAAGCGACCATTGCTGATCTTGCCACCCCTCCTCAGAGGGCTACATGTTGGAAATGCCCTTAGCAATCCATCTAGTCATCATTAAAATTGAGGGCATGGAGGCTCAAAGCCATGCACATAACTAATTAGAATTGGCTCTCCAACCCAGATTTTTGGACTCCCAGGCTTTTTGCGATACCTTATTGCCTCTGAATTTAAATAGCTTTGATTTGTAAGTTAATATTTAAGGCTAATTCAGCTATGGGGATTCATTTCCCAAAGAGCAGGGCAGCTTGTTTTATTAGAGAGCAAGTCTCTTAGAAAAGTCTGTATCATTGTGGCTTGGGCAATTCAAGTATATACATCTTTTGGCTTTTGAATGTGTTAGACAGCTATCACTTTCCCTTAACTGACTTCTTTATTACTATCCCCATTCAGATTCATGCTGGATTCACTTAAGGCCCATATATGGAATTAAATATTAGAACACTTGCCTTTTGAAAAACAATTATTGATATCTCTGGTTTTTACATTATTTGCATTTCCCTTTATTATCATACTCCTGCCCCTTCTCACAGACACCCATCTCTTCTGATAAAGAATAAAAAAGTAAAAGGTCAAAAAAACTAAACAACATATTTCAAAAATGCTGGTTGTGAAATATTCCACACCTCTGGTCTGCACTCCCTCCCTTGTGCCTATAAGCATATGGAGATGACTTTCCTTATTTCCTGTTTGGATCTAGGCTTTGCCTCTCTGGTTTTGTGGCACTGGTGTAATTATTTAGTTGTTCTTTCCATTTATGTTGTAGCTAATGTGTATATTTTTCTGGTCTCACCAACTTCATTTTGTTATTTTTGTATATAAAGCTTTCTTATTTTTTTTTAGCTTTTGGTAGTATTGTATTCATTTCTAAGTGGCACATTTGGAGGAGGTTGAAAAATTTGGGTACACCCAGAGCAAAAGTAATGAATGATCAATTTATTAGACAGTAAACTTCCCAGGAAATAGGAGAAATTTGTTATATTTAAGCTTTACACATCCCCTAGCACTTAGTACAATGATCTACATATATTGTGTTTGTTCAATAAACATTATTTTGACATATTAATGTGTGGAAGAATCCAGAAATTAGATCAAATTTGTGCTTTTAAAGGCTACTGCCTTTTTAAAATGATGCTGTTGACATCAGTGGTAAAAACTAATAATAGCTTGGTTTGATTTTCCAGCTTATAACTGCTCTTCTCTCTTATGATGCTACATGTGTAATTCAGGAATCAGCTGCTCCACTGTTTTGGACTTAATTTTTGTTTTGAGTGTAGAAGACTGAATCTCTTATCTCCCCCAGGTTAAAAGTGCTGTGACCACCCCTGTTTCCAATTCCACTGCTAATTAACATGGACAAAAGCTTTGATCTGCTCCATTTCCAACATGGTCTATCCTAATCTTAGACAGTCTTAAGGGCTGCCATATTGGTATTTAACTTGTTACAGACCCTGCCTTGGGTTGATCTACTGCAGCTCAGAACTCCTCAGCTCAAGCAATCCACTAGCCTCTGCCTTCTCAGTAGTCAAGATTATAGGCATGCCCCACCATGCCCAGCTAAATAAATCTTTAAAAGGTACCTTTTGGGGCTTGGAGTTACAGGGGTTAGCATTTAACTTCATCTGAGATAAGATTGCCTCTTAGCAAAATATGTTTCACAAAAGAGAGAGATTATAGTGTTAGGCTTCTAGCAATAAAGACATTTCATTGAAGAGGTGCTCCTTTGCCACTTGTCTTTTGTTAACTGATTTTACTGCCTTTTCTTTTTCTTACCATGCTTGACTTCCCAACTTACTTTCTTTAGTGGATTTGAAAATTAGGATGATGCCATTTTTGCTGACTGTGGCACTCTTGTTTTTTTCTGTTCATTATCTTCTGCAAATCTATGTCTTAGTGGTGGGAAGTTAACAGTGATACTATATAGGTTTTAATTGAGCTAGTTTTTCCTGCCCTCTGGCAAACTGGAAATCAGTAGATAATTTCTTTGGGATGTAGGGTAGGTCTTGGCCTTGCTCCAAGAGCTGCTGCATTTGAGTTGTTGGATAATTGTGATACATCCTCTAAGACCCATTTATACCACTCCCTCCCCTCCCAGTGTGTTTTGGCAAATTCAGAGTATACAAATGCCCTGCTGAATGATGAAAGTAGGAAAAGACAACTTCACCTCAGCCTATACTTGCAATATATATACCACCAACTTCAGAGGATAAGTACTTGGATAAACAGAAAGCTTCCATGTTCACTGCTGGAAATAATTCAAATCACTTGCCCTCATGGGCAGTAGAACAATAATAGTCTGTCTCACTTCAGTTCAGCAAACATTCTGCTCATGATGCAGTGGCTAGAATGATGGACCTGAAAGTTAGGCATTTTTTACCAAGTTAGTGATATTTTCAATGTATTTCCTTTTATCAAGTCATTTTTCTCATTTGATGATTAATTTACCTTCTTTGCCTGCTTCTGTATTTATTTTTTGAAAATGACAAGAATTACTTTGTGTGGTGAAATTAAGCCAAAATACTCCTTCTATTTAGCCTTCTCTTGGGTCTTACACTTGAAAAATATTAAACTTTTTAACAGAAATGTTAACCAGTGGAAAATCTCCAAATGAGGCTGACATATTGCTATGCTCAACCTGTTTCTTAAGACTGGAATGAAACAGAAAATATGAACACAGTTTGGAAAAAATTAAAAAGCTTAATACTAATGAGTGGTTTTTTGTAAAAAATAAAGAATATCAAAGTGAGCCCATTAACTTGGCAATCAGAATGCTATTTGCCTTCTGCTAATTGGACATGTTATAGAACTAAGGATCTGTTTTGTTTTGGTGACAAGTTAAAATAATAACAATAGACTGATGTTTTTTCTCCTTTTAGTTATTCAGAATTTTATATTATGCACCTCTTCCATTGCCTTTTTTTTTTTAGAAGAAAATTATACTGGTTGATCCTTTCTTTTAGTAGAGGGGGATAACTACTTCCAGCCTTCCTCTCAAAATAAATTTCTTGTCACCTTTTCCTGATTGGAAAGCCAGGCTGAATGACAGCAGTAAAATTCAGGAGCTTATTAATTATTTGGTGGTTGGTTTGCAAAAGGATTTTGGGGGGTTTGATTGGTGTAGTATATAGAAATAGAAATATGTGTTCAGGTTTACCCCAGATGTATACTGACTATATAGCTCTGAGTCGCAATCTTTTGAGGTTCTAGGCCATTCTAGAATATGATTAACTTGCTGATAAGATGCTAATTTTTAATATAAGAGGTCTTCTCAGGAATTTCCCAGAGAAATGAAATCCCAAGTCCAGGCACTACATCTGTGCCTTTTTTTTTGAGGGTTAGGAAGATGGCCAGAACCTATGATATTATTGATTTGGGGAACTATTATTACTAAGAGAATAAAGATTGGGCAATTATACCAATGGAGATTAGTAACTGTTTTGCAGCTGATAATATCAGAGAGTTGTCTGCAGCTGTTCTCCAACCAACTGCCACATAAAAGGCAAGCATGCCAGTCTATCTGAAATAACAAGGCATTCTTGAGGGAGAAACAGGAGGAGGCAGCATGTCAGATTACCCCCCAACCATCATCTTGGCCACCATCTTCCCTCACATTCTAATGAAGACTCACCAGCACTGTGAATCCAAGAGCCTTGGGAACAGTAATAATTTCAGCCCACTACCCTTAGGCATCATCCTGGGAAGCAGCCTTTATGGAGAACAGCCTGGCAATTGTTACTGAAGCTGCTTCTGCCACCATCTATTGAAATCCCCCCTCCCCCCAAGAAAGTCTTTATCAGTGTCCCTGGCACTGTCAAATGTTTCAACATCAGAAACTGATGTGATTTTATAAGTTAAAATTACATTAAATAAGGTATATTACCATCTACTTTATTTCTATATTCTAATGGAACTTTCCCATCTGACTTAAAATTAAACCTTCCTTGTATGTTGTCTCTCTTATTAGAAGATGAGCTCCTTGAGAGCAAGGACAATCTAGAAAATACTAAAAATAGAGATGGAAGACTTGTGTCTCTGATGCTTAATTAGCAGAGTTCCTTAGCCAATGTGGGACAGAAGCAGGATTTGAACCTAGAGTTCTGATCATCCTGACTTTGAGACAGACTCTTTTTACTATACCATATTGCCTCTCTTATTTTTTATATTTCAGGGGGAAATCTCATTCTTTGTTATTGTGTCAAACACTGGAAGGTAAAGACCTTTGTTTGGCATGGGTTTGGGAATCATGTAAAATTCTGAGGGGCTATTATAAAAGTTGGTACTTAATCCTTTAATAGACCAAAGACATTATTATTTTTTTTTTACTAGGACACTTAGTCTGGCTGTGAAGAATTCTGTAGTGAGTCATTAACTTTTTTTTCCCCTGATGAGTTCAATCCCTAACTTTAGCTTTCTCTTTCCTGATTTGCTGTATCCCTTTTCTGAGATTGTAATTGGGCCTGGCAAAAAAACCCTTATCTCTAAACATTAGAATCAACCTTAATTCTTAATTCCATGGAAGAAGCAAAAAAGGCCATTTTGTTCCATTTCTTTTTCTGATATGGGGTTATTTAGGTATTCTATTTCTTCTTCTGTTAACCTAGACAATTTATATTTTTGTAAATATTCATCCATTTCACCTAGATTGCCATATTTGTTGCCATATAATTGGGCATAATAGTTTTTAATGATTGCCTTAATTTCCTCTTCATTAGAGGTGAGGTCTCCCTTTTCATCTTTTATACTATTAATTTGGTTTTCTTCTTTCCTTTTTTTAAATTAGATTGACCAGTATTTTGTCTATTTTGTTTTTTTCCCCAAATACCAGCTTATAGTCTTATTTATTAAAGCAATAGTTCTTTGACTTTCAATTTTATTGATTTCTCCCTTAATTTTTAGGATCTCTAATTTAGTTTTCATCTGAAGATTTTTAATTTGTTCACTTTCTAGTTTTTTAATTTGCATGCCCAATTCATTGGTCTATTTCCTTCCGTAATTTGTTAATATATGAACTCAAGGATATAAATTTCCCCCTGAGTACTGCTTTGGCTGTATCCCATAGGTTTTGAAAGGCTCTCTCATCATTGTCATTTTCTTCAATAAAATTATTAATTGTTTCTATGATTTGTTCTTTAACCGACTTTGTAGAATCATATTATTTAATTTCCAATTAATTTTTGATTTGCCTCTCCATGTACCCTTACTGATTATTATTTTTATTGCATTGTGATCTGAAAAGGTTGCATTTATTATTTCTGCTCTTTTCCATTTGTTTGCCATGTTTTTATTCCCTAGTACGTGGTTAGTCTTTGTGAATGTACCATGTACTGTTGAAAAGAAGGTGTATTCCTTTTTGTCCCTATTTATTTTTCTCTACATATCTACTAACTGATTTTCTTTTTTTTTTTAACCCTTACCTTCCGTCTTGGAGTCAATACTGTGTATTGGCTCTAAGGTAGAAGAGTGGTAAGGGCTAGGCAATGGGGGTCAAGTGACTTGCCCAGGGTCACACAGCTGGGAAGTGTCTGAGGCCAGATTTGAACCTAGGACCTCCCGTCTCGAGGCCTGGCTCTCAATCCATTGAGCCACCCAGCTGCCCCCTAACTCTGATTTTCTAAGATTTCATTCACTTCTCTTATCTCTTTCTTATTTATTTTTTGGTTTAATTTATCTAGTTCTGATACAGGAAGGTTCAGGTCTCCCACTAGTATAGTTTTTCTATCTATTTCATCCTTGAGCTCCGCTAGTTTCTCCTTTAGAAATTTGGATGCTATACCATTTGGTGCATACATGTTGAGTACTGATATTTCCTCATTGTCTTTTATCAGGATGTAATTACCTTCCCTATCTCTTTTAACTAGATTTATTTTTACTTTGGCTTTGTCAGATATCATGATTGTGACTCCTGCCTTCTTTTTATCAGTTGATGCCAAAAAAGGCCATTTTTGAATTGTGAAAACCAAAAAATACTGGAATCAGAGAATTTGAGAGCTGTTATGAAAGAGTGAAGATAAAGAAACTGAGCTTCATATAGGTTAAGTAAGAGTTGCTAGACTAGAAATAAGGAAACCTAGGTCCTTTGTCCTCAGTTTGTCACTGATTTTGACCATTTCACTGCATGTATTGTGGTTTTATTTTCTTCAATGGCAAAATGAGAGGTTTGAATTAGGTGCTATCTAAGGTCATCTATTGCAATTCAAAGATTCCTTCCAAAGTTACACAATTAGTGGAAAAATTATTATTTAAAATGTAGATCTCTTGTTTTTAAGAACTGTTCTTTCTGCACGCATTCTTAAATTGGAATATTCATACAGTAAGATATCATTGATAAAGAAAACACATTGGCTGTCTAGATGTTTTGACCATCAACTAAATAATAACAACTAGCTTCTCTGTAGTGTTCTAAGGTTTGCAGAATACTTTACAAATATTTTTTCATTTTATCCTCAGAGGTAGGACTCTTGTCTTCCTGAAAATTTTACCATGTTAAAGGGCAGGAGCTACCCAGTGTCCTATGGCCCTTTCTCAAGTTCTCTTGATACTGAAAAGATTCCTGTGAAACACAAAGCTCCATTCTTTCTCTCATGCTGGCCACATAACTAGTCTTATCTGTTTTTTTTAATGATAAATTCCTTTGATGATAACTCTTGTGTACCTTATATATAATTTATTTGTAGTATGCTTTGCCCATTCATGACTACAATTCCTTTCTCCATTCAGGTTATTGTCAACTTCAATTTTATTTTTGGGGATAGTGTTTATTTCATGCCTCTAACAACCAGTTATACAAGGCCAATAGGAGAATGTTGATGCTAAAAAAGAATTGTCCTATGTTTCACAGAAAAGTTTGGGTCATTTAAAGAATTCTGGCCATTTCCCAAAGGGAGTCTGGTTGACTGTTTCCCCACCATTCAATTCCCACCTTGTCTCATGGTCCATTTCTGTTAGTTCTGAAGATGGATAAAATCTCTAGGTTGTCTACTCAACCTACTCATATCATAGTTGGGATAATAACTATTCTTCATCCAACTGGTTTTTCTTTTTTTGCATAGCTGGTCCAGACTGAGTGATTATATCACTTGGGATGTTCCACAGTAGGTAGACATCCTCCTCTCCTCACCTTATCTCTCTCCCTCTTTCCTTTCTTCCTCCCTCCTTTCCTTCATTCCATGCCTTACTTTTCAGATATCTCAGTGTTTTCTAAATTGTGTCATATCCTGCACAAACCTTCCGCATTCTTGGTCTATTCCACTTGCATTTTTCTATTATATTTTTCTGGTACCATCTACACTTTTTTTCTGAATAAACACATCTGTAATTATATCATTCAAATGTGGTGAGTAGTAAACTAGCATTAACAAATTGAACAGGCAACCTCATTAGCCCTGTGCCCATACCTTCTGAGCCTCACTGGGTGAATCCTGTTATTCATTACATTCAATTAGTATTCATCACTAAGTCTTTGTATAGTACAAGATAACATTTCAGTTAATATGTAGTTAAAAGCAATTCTGTTTATTTTGGTTTTGATCAGCTCTAGCTTCTACAATCCCTGCCCCCCCCCCCCATTTTGGATAATTCAATATAATATCTCTTGATTGCATTTGAGAAGACCGCTTGAAATTTTTGTTAAAGCAGAAATACTGTTAATAGAGTCATATATAAATAATTTGTTTCCTAAGAGCCATAATGGGTAGAAGTTGAAAAGAGACAAGTTTAGGTTCAATATCAGGAAACACTTTCTAACAATTATATGACTGTCAAATAGTGGAATGGGCAGAGAAAGAACTGATGGAGTCCAAATGTAACTCTCAGTATACTATTTTTCACTTTATTTTCCTCATGGGCTATTTGTTTCTTTTTTTTTTAATAATGTGTCTTTTTCCACAACATGACCAAAATGGAAATGTGTTTTGTGGTCTCATACACACACACACACACACACACACACACACACACACACACACATATATAGATATGTGTGTGTATATATATACATATATATACAGACACATATGTATATATATATTATAATATATATCCTATAAAAATTGCTCACCATCTCAAAGGGGAGGAGGGAAGGAAAGGAGGGAGAGAAAATTCAGAACTCAAAATTTTGGATAATTAATGTTAAAAGTTGTTTTTTAATGTAATTGGGAAAAATAAAAAATAAAATCATGCCATTTAAAAAGTGGAATGAGATATCTTGAGGTGATAGGCTCCTCCTTCTTCAGGGTCTTCATGTAGAGTAGATAATTATTTGTTGAATATTTCATAATGGGGATTCATCTATGTTAAGGGTCCAATCAGATAGCTTACTTAAATTCCTTCTTATCCTCCAGTTCTGTGATTCTCTGTCCTTTTCTGTTTTAGAGACACATGACAAGCACCTTTTCAACCCAAATTCTTAGAAACTCTTCCTCTTTTGATGGAGAAAAAAATTATGTCTGATTTAGAGACATTTAAGATAGCAGTCAATGACCTATAACATCTCTCTTCACACAGAAAAAATTTAAGGTAGAAAACTTCTCAGGTCCATTTCCTGTCTCTTTGTTGTTGCTTGAGACTATGGCCTCCACCACATAGAGTTATTTCTCTATTACTGGTAGTTCTTTCTATGATTGACATTCATGTATTTCTAGTAGACCTATGACTTGGCAAACACCTGTTTTTTCTTTGCACACAGAGCACAGTTTATTCTTATTAATAGTAGCCGTTTCTACGAGGAGAAAAAAATAAACTGCTTCTTAGGAACGTATTCTTGTTTTCTAGTCTACTGCTGTTGCCAGAATTCCCATGGGGGGAAGATCTGCTCTTTGTTACTTCACCTTCTGCTATGTACCTAATAAATGAAAAGTCTCTTGCTTCTAACCAGTTTTATTCCATTTCTGTTTTTAAATCTAAGGAGCCTGGTAGAATTCACTCTTTTCAGAATCTGATCCAGTTTCCAGCAATACAAGTGACCCTGGCCCACTGCCACTTGACCCTGAAAGCTAAAGGGAGTGTCATTTCTCTAAGCCTGCATTGTCACCAATTAGTTCCTTTTGGCAATACCAACATTCTAGAAGCGGTGAAGTAAATTATTCTATCTATTGGTAGTTTGCCACATTCTTGTCCACATGTCTCTCAATAACGTCCTTCTTCTGATTTTCATTTTTGGCGACCTGTGTGTCTCCAAGTGCCTCCCATCTCCCATTTTGAAAATTTCTCTGTTCCTACCCAGCCTGGCTTCAGATTGTGTTGCTTCACAACCTCGTTTTTTTCTTTACCCATCTTATTATCTTTTCCTGTGTTCTCTATCTACACATTATATACATGATAGATCCATAAACACAAATATGTATCTATACACATACATGGTTTAGGCATGCTAAACAACTTAGATTTCCAACTTTTAGTGAAACACTCACTCTTTTCCTGCTTCTTTTTTTAACTATTATTTTTATCTAATACTTAAACCTACAGTACTTTATTCGTGGTTTTGCTTAATTTCTTTTAGACAGGGAAATGCATTTCATCTGCTATTTATACAGCTTTCTCATTTTTCCTCTGGTGTTCTTCCTGTTAGATCTAATTAATTAAGCATGTAAATTTCTTTATTTTTTAAAAGTACTTATGATCTGTATCATATCAGTAACACCCTTTCTCAGGGCTGGCAGTATTATTTCCAGTGGTAAGTAACTAGTGTCAGGTTTTCTAGCTCTCCTCTTTCCTTTCTCCTTTTTCTGTTCTCCTTTTGCCCCCAATTGATCCTTGTGTTCCTGTCCCATCATTTAGACAACACCAATCAGTTACATTGTTCTGGCTTAGTGCTCATTTGATTAGGCTTTCCAGCACAGCAGGCAGTTTTCAAGCTTCCTTTGAGGCCCCCCTGTGACTAATGTATTAACATTCATGTGGGTTTCCCTTGGGACTGAGGAGTGCTTGCTTCTCCTGGCAGTCGCTCAGTGCACTCTGAATCCATTTAAAATAGTTGCAGTATTCTGATCATAGACCTCCTATACAATTTAAAGCATGTGACACCTGGAAGATAAGTGGGAGTTATCCAGAGACGCGCATAAGAAATCCGTCTCCCATTTATGCCTCACAGGCCTCTTTTAATCTGGAACATCTGACTCACAAAGACTCAGGGTTCAAATTCAAACTGAATCCCTTTCGCTCCCCTTTCAAGTTTGAATGGTTTGAAGATGAACTGTCCAAAGAACTACTGAAACTTTTATGTGAGAATCCAAACCTGGTGGTGCCCACCATGCTTTAGGGAGGACGGAGAGAGAAATGAAAGCACACAAATGCTTTTTTGAGAATAAAACCATAGAATTTTCCTCTCCATGGGTTAATAATTTTTCTTGCCAAATGAATTTAAACTGAAAATGACTTGATGATTGTCTATTTCTTCCTGTTTTTTTGTTTATTCCTATTGCTAGAATATGACAACCTAAATCCTGTAATCTATGATTGTAGGAAAAATAAGCTTATATTTTATATAGCCTAAACCTCCTAGCTGAGGGCAAAACTAATTACTTGTTTACTGTGTTATTAATGTTCCATTTTAGATAGTAGCTATAATATGCTTATGTTGGGGCACCTTGTGAAAATGGGATATTACTGAGGAGAGTTCAGGACAACAACTTGGGCTCTCTGGCATAATATGGTAGACTTTGTTGCATTCATTTTGTACTTGTTTCTCAAACGATCAGTGTAGTTCTCATTACACATAAATTATTCAGGTAAAAAGTAACAAACAATATGGATTCAAGCCAGATTATCCACTTATTGTCCGTTACTAGAATCAGTTTGCCAAGAGATAACATGTAAAAGGTTTCCTTTGGTTTTTCAGCTATTTTAAAAGGTATATTTGATTTTTTTTGGTAGAAAATGTTTAATTTATTTAAGTTTAAGCTAAAATATGCATATGTTTAAGTCCTAGTTGGAATATATTCTGCTGATTCTCAAGTTAGTCATATCTTATATCCATCTTCCTTTTGTTCCGTCTGCCATTGCTCTGATTCAGGCCCGTGCTGCCTCACAAAAGACTACTGCAGTGCATTAATACACTGTCGATGGAGCTGTGAATGTGTCCAACCATTATGGAAAGCAATTTGGAATAATACATAAAATGCTGCTAAACAGTGCATGCCTTTTGAACCATCTTTAATGCTGCTAGGCTTCTAGCCTAAAGAGATCAAATGAGGAGGAAAGGACCTTCTATATACAACAGTGTTTATGGGATGCCCATTGATTAGGGAATAATTGAGCGGACTGTAATATGAATGTAATGGAATACTGTTTTGTTCTAAGAAATGAAGAAATAGATGACTTCAGAGAGACCTTGAAAGTCTCATCTGAACTGATGAAGAATGAACCAGGAAAATAATTTGTACAACACTGCCAAAGTAAACAACTTTTAATAGTCTTAAGAGCTCTGATCAACCCAGAGACCATCCTTGATTCCAGAAGACCAGTGATTACAGAAAACGGATGAATTCAGGGTGCTAAATGAGACTTTTTTAATACCCTCCAAACTTGTCTCCCACCTTTAGCTCATCCTTCATGTAAATACCTGATTTATCTTTCCAATGCTAGTGACCTGATCATGACCTACTGCTCTACAATTATCAATTATTTCATATTGGCTGCTAAATGAAGCCTGTACTCCTCTTAATATACATCTAATCATTCCTTTATATATCTATATTGTGACTTCAAAAGACTAGTTACCTTTTTTTCACAAACATGACACATTTCAGGTCTCAGGATCTCTATAAATTTGAAATGCCCTTTACCTTATCACCACTATTGGAATCCTATCGCATTCATTAGGACCTAGCTCAAATGCTGATTATATAGAATTACAGAATCAAGTTTTTCAAAGACTTCAGAGTCATTCTTGACTAGCCCATATGTTAATAGGGCTCCTTCTTCAAAAGTATCTTTAATAACGGATCCTGAAGTCTTAATGAGGGAGGAATCCATTACTTCCCAAGGTCCAGGAGATACATGAGGTTAGTTGGAACTGTTTTATATTTAACTAATAAAAGAGAAATTTCTAAGCAATCATGTTTATCAGCCATATTGACCAGGATAGGGTAATACTTAAGTTGTTTTCATTTACTTTCTCTCATTATTAGCAATTTGACTTAGAAAAATATTTAGATGTCTGATAGTTTTTGTTTCTAAAAACTACTTATTCAGATCTTTTTCTGGCTTATCTATTGGGGAATGTTTTTATTCTTAGAATGTGTGTTAATTTTTTATAGATTTTGTGTTGAATTTTTTTCAGAGATATTTAATGTGAAATTTTTTTCAAACTCTTATTCTAGCTTAATTTTATTTTTTATTTTATTTTTACTTTATTTGTGCAGAAGCTTTCATTCAGATTTTTTCTAGCCTAAATAACTTTATATTTGTTGTGAATATTTAATTGGTTATATCTAGATAGTTTATTCATTTGGAATTCATTATGGTATATGTTAGAAGTCACCATCCTAAACCTATTTCCTATCAATATTATACCTAATTTTCCTGAACATTTTTGTTGAATAAAGAGTGTCTTCCCCAATAAGTTGTGTTCTTGGCCATTTAATGTGCTACATTGATGACTGTTTACTTATAAATTTTATATGTCTAGTCCATTCCATTGATATATTTTTCTATCTTTTAATTTTGTACTAGATGCTTTTGACAGGTACTATTTTGTGCTATATTTTGAAATATGGTCATGCCATATTCCCTTTCTTTTTTAAAAAAAGTTTTCCCCTTATAATTCTTGACATTTTTTTGCCATTTCCACATAAATTATTACTATAATCTCTAATTTCATCAATTTATTTCCTAAAAGTACTGACTATTATGGCTTTTTTTTTTAAATAGGACTTCTTATTGCTATCTTTGTTAGCATGGTCCATACATAAGCATTTAAAATGACTGTTACATATAATAAGCATTTTTCCATAATTGTATTTGTATTATGCAAGTTGTGTTAATAACCAGCTATACAGTGAATGAATGGAAAATACATTTATTAAGAACTAATACTATAAGGGACGCTATTCTGTAAGAGCTAGAGAAACAAATAGGAGCAAGCAAGGTGAACCCTACAAGTATTTACATGCTAATAAGGGGAAGATAGTACCTATGAGAGGAAGAGGGGAAAGTGTACAATGAGGGGTATGCATGTTCATGGTGCCATGACTTGGCTGTGGCCTGGAATTAGCATCACAGTCTTGGAACTGGTGGGAGATAAAGTGATATCTCATCAATCAGACCCCAGAGTTCCAGGAGAATTTTGTTGCCTCTTAAAATGGCATTTTCTCTTTCTATCCATTCTTCCTAATTCTTTTTAGTAAAATTCATAGATAATGATGGTTACTTGGGGAGGGGGAGGTGATTCTCTAAGGTTTTGTAGGAAAATCTTCATGTCATCTGCAAATAGAAATTATTTTTGCCCTTTCTTTTCCAAGACTATTCCCTTTTTTTTCTTATCTTACTGCTTTAATGACTATTTCTAATACTACATCAACTAATAATGATGACTTTGGGCAGAGTTCCAGCTCTAGAGTCAGGAAGACATGAATTAAAATTTGTCCTAAGACACTTACAAACTGTGTGACCCTAAGTGAATCACTTATCCTTCTATGTGCTTTAATTCTCCTCAACCATAAAGTAGAGATAATAGCAGCACCCATTGCCCAGAGTTACTGTGATAATCAAATGAGATAATATTTGTAAAATGCTTAGCACTGTACTTGGTATGTAGTAGACATTATATAAGTGCTTATTTCTTCCCTCTCCCATTCTCCCCCATGCTTCACTTCTGATTTTACTGGGAAAGTTTCTAGTTTTTCCTAATACAAATAATCTAACTCTTGGTTTTTCATTACTGCTTTTGAGCATATTATATGTAAGTCACTTTAATTTCTATTCTTTTTAGTGTGTTCTTATTTGAGAACTTTTTATATCTTTTGTTTTAATCAAGGGATTGTTTTCCTCTTTTGTTCTTAATACAATTTGTCATGCTAATTGTTTTACTAAATTATACCTGACTTAACTCCAACCTGGTTATAATGAATTTTTTGAGCATATTGCTATGGTCTGTTTGCCAATAATTTTAGTTTAAAAAAATTGTATCAATCATCATTCACTAATGATATCAGTCTTTTAGTTCTCTTTTTACTTTGTCATTAGATACGATGAATCAATTGTAAGGGAATCAGTTATGCCCACCCTTCGTCTTTTCTATCATAAGTTCTAAGGAGGAGTGTTTACTATTTCCCATTATTCCTCTTTCATCAACTTAATTTCTTCCTTGTTAGAATCAGATCTAGAATGGGAGTTCCTTCTTCATTTCCTCTACCTTTTGAAAAAATGCATTGATTTGTATCAAAGAAAGTCAAGAATTTACTAAGTGCTCTGGTTTTGGCAAGAAGAATTCCAAAAAAAAAAAAAAGTCTAGACAGTTAAAGTCTTCCATTCACCAATACAACATGTTCCTGCTAAGCTTGTGATTTGTTTTCCAGATCCCTCATCTATTTCATTCTTCTGGCCAAGTGGTCTAAAGCAGGCATCCTCCTGTACTCTCCTGGTACTCTGACTGGTTACCATGTATTCAGCAGTCTTGTCTATGCAGATGATTGCTTTAGCCTCACACAACAATAGCCTGTCTCCAATAGTTTAAGCTGCCTACTAGTTATCTTTGTCTACAGGCCAAAGCTATTATAAACATCTAAAACTAAGCTCGTTATTTTTCTTCCTAAATGATTCCTTTCTCTTAAATTTGCTATTTCTATCAATAGCAGGTAAAAAATAGACTCCAACTCTGGACTTCAATCCCCACAAGCCTTTGCTCCACTTCCCCAGAATGCCTTGTAATCTCACCTGGGCCGAGATCGAGAAGGGATTTAACCTGATTGCAAAGGCTTTTGGGCTCTCTGTCTCTTTTTGGACTTCCGTATTGGAGCTGAGGCGTCTCTTCCATGATGTGAGATTATCTTGTCTAGGCCTCTCTGGCCTAGGCACATTTTTCTTATCCTGTATTTTCTTTAATCCTTAACTTTTAATAAACCTCTAAAAAATGTAATACTCCTTGCAGAGAGAAACTAATTTCTACCTGCCTCAGTCTCCCCTAAATTTTAATCTTTACAAGCATCACCGTTCTGTGTGGTACTCAGGGTCACAACCCAATATCCTTACCAAATCTTCACTCTCACTTACCAGCTTCTCTCCCCCCAGACTCTCCATCCCTGTTCTCCCCTGGCACTTGCAGGACTTCATCAGTTACACCCCCTCAGCATTTCTCCCATTTGTCCTTTTCTTTGATCTTTAAGCCAGTGCCATCCTTCTTTAGCTCCTTGCTACCTCTTAGAGGCCTGGCCTGTTGCAGTAGGTTACATAGTCTGTATCCACGCTTTCCCTTCTTTAATCCCCACAATTGCCAAATAAATGTTACTAAAGTTTTGTATGACCACATCTTTCCTTTCTTGCCCAAGGCATTGCCATGGCTCCCCATTGCCTTTAGGTAAATAATAAACTTGTTTTAGTGTTTTAAACCCTTCATTGTTTAGCTCTCAAGCCTGTCCTTTCAGGCTGATAGCATACGCGTGTGCACACACACACTGCAGACAATCTGGTCTACCTCCTGTTCCCTATACACTAATATGGTTAAAGCCCTCTTCATTATATTTTCAAGGCAAGTATATTTTAACCAGCCTTGATCAGTTCACTCCATCTCTCACCAAGAACTATGTTTCAAGCCATAGTTCAGGAATAGAAAATCTCCCCTCATCCTCCATCTTCTTAATTACCTTTTCCCTTTCAAAATCTTATTATTTTTTTTTCAAAAGGCCCAATTTCCCCCTCAATAACTATGAGGAAAACACCACCTGTGATCCTGAGGGGAACAATTTCTTACCCAACCCACCATAATCCCTAGCAATCTGAGTATTAGCTTTTTCATGTTTGAAAAGGCTTAGAAGGCTCTTTGTCACCTTCTGGATTCGTACTCTAGGAAGAAAGAAGACTTTTTTTTTGTTATTGACAAGTAAATAAATAACTACTTTAGTACTCTTCAACATGGAATCCACAACCACTAGCCCTTGCCTTATCTTCCCCTGAGCCTTATTGGATGACCTCTATAGCACCAGTGTATCTGTCATCCTCTTGTACATAACATGTTTCTGTCAAAGACGGTAAAGTGCATCTTGGTAAGGAAAGAGCTTTATTCCTATTATTAAAAGTGTTTATTGGGCCTTCTTTCTCTCCCCTTTGTTTTAGTTTTTCTTCTACCTTCTAACCTCTTAGGAGTCACTTCTCATTCTTCAGATTCCATTTTCCTTTGTATTGACCTTGAACAATTCTATTCTGTTTTTGTAAAGAACATGTCCTTCTCCCTGATATCTTGGAACATGGAAAGGGATTCCTGAAATGATATGGAAACCAACTTAGACTTTGTATACATATAACAATTGCTTGCCATGTTAGAGAGACAAACACTACGATTCCCCTTGCTTTTCATATGCCATAAAGATCTTCCCAGATATTTCAACTATGCTGTTGTTACTAATAAAATAAAAATTCTTAGTAGTTTTTTGTCATGTTGTTTCCTATAGCAGCAGGCACTCTTGGTGCAATTACTATCATTGGTTCCATGATTTTTTTCCCTTCTAAAAAAAGATCCTCACATACAAGGTTCTTTGTGAGACAGTTTTCTATGATAGTTACTTGTGTATGTATCCTAGCATCCCTATTTATAAGCTCCTTGATGGAGCAGGGCTTGTCTTATTTATCTTTGTGTTGTCCTCAGCAACTAAGTGCAATTATACATAGGTGTCCAGTTCACATTTAAATTTTTTTTTTCATGAATCATGTATAAATATATATAGTTTTAAAGTATGAGTTCTTGTTTGAATTCATATCTAAAATTTGAATTTTGCCCTTTCAATTAAGGCAACCTTTGAGTGCATGGGATGTGATAAATACCAAAGATTTCAAAAGATTGTAATATTAGTTCAGAACAGAAGAGAAAAAGAAGAAAAAGTTGTTATTTCTTATTTGTTACAGTATGTGTACTTAGAGTTATTTGGAAAAGTTAAAATTCAAAATGATATCTTGCATTCTAACATTTGGAGTAAGAAAGATAAATTTTAAGAGGTAAAATTGTATCTATGCTTTTAGCTGGATAAGGAAGCATTTTAAGACTTTTTAGGAAAATTTGTAGCTTTGAAAGAAAATGGAAAAAATATAGAGTAATGGAAAATCTTAACCCATTTTAACTAATAGTGATTAGTTAGTTACCAAAGAAAGTAGTATGATATATATAGAAGAAAGAACTCTGGCTTTGGAAAAGGTCTGGATTTGTATCCAGCCTCTTGACATTTACTAGCTCTGAATTCATATCACTTAAATTAGGAAATTGATTTCCTCCTCTTTTTAATGGGGATAATGATAATCTCTACTCCCCCCCTTCACAGGGTTGTTGTGAAGATCAAATGAGATATTTGTAATGTTCTTTGTAAACTTCAAAGTACTATATAAATGCCAATTATTATTACTTTTTAAAAATAAGATAATGTTCTTAAAGTACTTTATAAACATTAAGCCAACCATATAAATGTCTTCTTTCATTATTATGAATGCGAAGAACAAAGTTTCTAGATAATTTAATATTTAGCTTCTTTCTGGGTTGAAAAAGATATGACTAAAGGGGCTAAAAGACACAGGGGCTAAGCTAAACAAATACTTGGATAATAATTATTAAAAATTTTATAATCATTGGGTAATACCAATTATGGATTCACAAAATGCCCAACCTTGAAGGGATCTTAGAGATATAGTTATATCTATCTCCTTGATTTTAAGGATAAAGAGATTGGGGTCCTTGAGAAGCTAAGCTGTAGGTTGGCTTAAGGTTATAGATCTTGGTAAAGCAGCAAATCCAGGTGTCTTCTGACTTGCAAAAAAATGTTTGGACAAGCATTTTGTTTAAAGGGTATTATTGGAGGGGGGGCGGTGTTGTGCCTTTCAATATTTAAGATACCCAGGGCATTGTTTCTAGTGAAAAACGTTTGACAATATACTTAAGTCTTTCACTTGTCATAGGAAAAGGGTTGGGGTGGATTGTTGAAATGAGTGGAAATTGTCCTCTAAATGGAAGAAAAAAGTCATTATTGAGTGTAATCTTGGATAGAAGGAAAAGTCTTGTTCGATAGAGCTAAGTACTTCTATTGAAAGGAAAGACCTCTTTGGCAGGCAAATACTACTGAACGAATGGAAGAAAGTAGAAGAAAGTACACGCTCTGCTCAGCACAGGAAGCCATAGGATGGAGCGACATTATGGGAATGTAGCTTAGTGTTAAACTTGGAGCTGAATAACCAAACATGGAAAGGAGTATGTTGAGAAGCTTTGTTTCCTGTGCTTTTAACATAAGAATGCAGTGTATCATCAGTAATTTAAGAGAGTTTAGAGGATTTTTTTTTCCTTATTAAAGGACTAGCCTTTTCAACTTGTGTTAGGAAATTATAGGTAACACTTGAGTAGAATGATTTTTATGTTCCTTCGAAAGCCCTTTCAACATTTTATCATAGAAATAGAGTGGGGGAGAAACCTTTTATAGAATTGTATGGGCACTCCCAGTTTTTCACCTACAAATATACTTTAGAAAGAAAAAACATTTTAGTTAGCCAGAAGGGTGGTTATTCAGTTTTTCAAGTGAAAAAAAAAATAAAAGAGGCTTCTACAAGACTCTAAAATTCAAGATTTAAGGGAGACTTTTAAAAATTTGTTCTATACTTCTAAAAGTATATGTTAAGATAATATTTGGCATACAGTAGGTGCTTAATAAAGATTATTTTTTTAATTCACTGATTGGTGCAATAGAAGAAACATTGGATTTGGGTTTGGGACCTGGGTTCAAAGTCTGGGTCTACCCCTTATTAGGTTTAGAATCATGGGAAACTCTCTTAAAATCTCTTGCCTCAGTTTCCTCTCCAGTAAAATGAAGGGGTTGGACCTTGTAAATGACCTTGTTAAAGTTCCTCTAGTTATAAATCCTTGTAATAATAGACAGTTGAAGGGCACAATAGAGTTCTGTCTGCATTGAGTCAGGAAGAGATGAATTCAAACTCCACCTCATACGCTTAGTAGATGTGTCATTCTGGCAAGTCATTTAACCTTTGTCTGCTTCCGTTTCTTCATCCATAAAATGGGAATAATAATAACATTTACAACTCAGGATTGTTGTCAAGATCAAATGGGATAATCTGCAAGCATATACTTATGCTTATGTACATTTATATGCTCACATACCTATATATGCATTATATATTATGTATACAATATATGTGTATATGTGTGTCTAGGCATATTTACATATAAACATGTATTTGTAAATATACATATGTATAAATCACTTTTCATATTTTAAGTTTCTATTAGCTTTCATCATCACTTGATCCTCATAGAACCAGTAAACCCATGTTAAACATCAGAAGGCTGTGGTCTTGGGTTTGGGGGTTTGTTTTCGGTAGAGAGATGATAAATGACTTGTCACACAGAAAGTTAGTGGCAGAGTAGGTCTAGACCCCAAGTCCAAATCTTAGCCCAATCCTCATAACATCTTGCTTCCTGCTGCTATAAAATCATTGGCTCTTGTTAAACATGGAAAGTTTAGCTTTGGAAGTATTAAATGTCTTTGGCAAATTAAGGTATGCAGAACAAGTGGTTTGGCCTTTTCTGAGATTCAAGAGTAGAACTACAAGATGTGTGGCATCTTTGTTTTTTGTTTTCGATTGGGGTCAAGGGTAGAGAAAGGGAATAGAAAAATATTGGTTCAGCTTTATGTTACCCCAATAACCCATTCTGTGCCTGCCCAGCAACTTCTTTAATGTAGGCATCATTGCTCATATGTCTTTTCATTGGTGTCTAGAGAGCTCAGTGAATGGTTACCAGGGATTCCAACACAGATTTTTAGGAATGGCAGATGTCTTATCTTCTGAACCACAGGAATTCTATTTGTGTGTCATATTTTCGAATCAAACATTTAACAAAATGATCTTTGGAATGAACAGACAGTGGATATGTTGGCTTTTATATTTTGTTTGTAATTGTACCCTAAATATTTGCCAAGGACAACAGTATTTAGTCAGAGTATATGATTTGAAAGTTTTGTGTTATTTTAAAATAAATATACAAACACACAAAAATAATTGCTTAATCTTATTTCATCAAGACATAACTCAGTATGGTGGCCTTCTTGCAAGCTGATAAATTTCTTTTGCCATCTATATTACATTTATTCTGTTACTATTTAATTCTTCAACTTGAATTTATTTCAATTGAGAGGAAAATAAAAGCTTAATCAACTATAGGAATCATTTAGCCGCCGTATGTTTCAAGTTAATACTCTGACTTAGTGACAGATTTCTTTATGATGAATATTTTTTCTCTTTATTTTCTCTTATGCTTTTTTTACCCAATACCTCCTCTTCTTCCCTGCCTGTCCCTCCCCAAAAGCGCATACTCCTTTCACGTTACTGCAGATGGTCAGATGCAGCCCGTACCTTTTCCCCCTGATGCCCTCATTGGACCTGGAATCCCTCGACATGCTCGTCAGATCAACACCCTTAATCACGGAGAAGTAGTGTGTGCAGTTACTATCAGCAACCCCACGAGACACGTGTACACTGGTGGGAAGGGATGCGTCAAAGTCTGGGACATCAGCCAACCTGGCAATAAGAGTCCAGTTTCTCAGCTGGACTGTCTGGTAAGTGAGCAGGAACTTAAGCACAAGGGTAATTTCTCCTTGGAGACTCAATAAGGAAATAGCTGTCCTGGCTTGGATTTTATTCATATTATGAGGAAATAGAGGCCAGTTCTGTTTCCCGTGCTTAGTATTTAGCTTGACTTTTCCCCCTCCTTCAATTTAAAGGCTTTATTTATTACTACTGTGGTTAAAATAATCAAATCCCAGGGCTGCTATGACCCCCTCCCCCCAATAATTCACATTTATTTGGATTCTTATTAAAAGAGGGTTTCCCTTTTAGTGAATGGAAGTGTAGCTAAAAATGCATCATGAATGCTTGGTTATTCAGCTTACTTCCTATTTTTGTTTGACTTTTTCATAAAAATTGGACAACAAAATAGTATAAAAAGCATTCTGAAAAATTGACAACCTCTAGAGAGACTTTTGGAGTATATGAATAGTTATCACTGTCATCTGACAAGGAAAGACTAATAGGTACTAATTTAAAGACTCTCAAGTGTCTCAGTTAAAAATAATAAGATACTATTATAAAAACTTTTAAAAAGCAGCACAAAATACTCATTCAGAGGGTAATTGATGAAATGAATCTCTTGCCTCCAAGTAGAGAGGTGGTGGACTATGAATAGGAAATGTCATAGATGTTAACTGTTGAGATTATGTCTTAGTTGACTTTGCTTCATGTATTTTCTTTGTTGCAAAAGAGGACTTTAAGGGATGGAGCTATAAAATGGGAAATGTCTTTCCAAAGAAGACATTAACATAAACTTTAAAAAAATGTGATTTTAAAAAAAGATAAGGGAGTCAATAAGCTTATATCTTAAGAATAGAACTGTTGTTTTGTAAATATGTATAGAGAAAAGATAGAATGTTCTCTACTATAACTCTTAGATTTATACCCTACATACCATTTGCCTTAAGTAAACTGCAAGAGAACTTTGCTGTTATTCTCCTATCATAGATAGACTCCTGTAAGTTATATGCTGCCTTCTGTGTATTACAAGTTCAAGATGTTGCTAGGATTCCAAGCAACAGGTTTTTTGGTTTGTTTGTTTTTAGTGACATTGGCTATCTTACCATTTAAGCCACAGGAATTCCTGTCATTTTTTGACCAGATCATTTAATAAAATTCTTTACTTTTCCTGGACAAAATTCAGACCTCAAACCAAAAACCCATGCTGTGTGTGGTATTTGGGGCTGCGTAAGGTAAATTTAATTTAAATGTTGACAAAGTCACTTAGCTAAAGTTTCCATGGTTCTTTGAATGGTTGACAACAACTGTTCTTAATCATTGAAATAATTCAGAAATATCTGTAGTATTACTTCAAAAAACAGGCGAATTTATTGAAGATAAAACAGATAGAGGAGTAGTTTAAAATACAGAGAAAACCCTTTTCTCTTGTTGATGTAACTCACTTCTTTTTGTTTGGTTTGGTTTTATTTTCAATATATTTTATAAAATCTCACTGATATTGAGAGTAGAAAAAAGATGAGAGCTTTCCCATCCAGGGTAAGAGAACCTAATCCTTATCAGATACCCTCTTTGATGGAGACAATATCACTACCTAAGAAGACTTTGTGAGATTTTTTTAGTAAGAGCCCAACAATATGCAACAAAAGCTATGTAGCTTTTCTTCATTATTCCCAGGGTAATTGCCTGAGTAAAGAGTTAGTTCTTCTTAGAGAAATAAGCATGCAGCCGTATTACCTTCAGTTGTGGGAAAGTGAGTTTAAACCTGGCCTCATCTATTACATGAAAGATGAACAAGAGGACCCATTAGTTGAGTTTTTCTGGGGAGGAGAAGAACAGGAAAGCTATTATATCTATACATTAAAGTGAGTTTGTGATGGTCTTTGAAGTTGGCAAAGAGAAGTTGGGATTTGAATGTTCTATTTTATATACTGTTTTGGCACTTGAGACATCCCAAATTTGAAGTCTAAAACCAAACTAGTTGTTAGGAGGCATAGTATTATCTGTTACTGGGTAGCGCACTGTAGTAATTGAGCAGTATTTATTTCACAGAACAGAGATAATTACATCCGTTCCTGTAAATTGCTACCTGATGGCTGCACCCTTATAGTAGGTGGAGAAGCCAGTACGTTATCCATTTGGGACCTGGCAGCCCCCACCCCGCGCATCAAAGCGGAGCTGACATCCTCGGCTCCGGCCTGCTATGCCCTGGCGATCAGCCCCGATTCCAAGGTCTGCTTCTCGTGCTGCAGCGACGGCAACATCGCAGTGTGGGATCTGCACAACCAGACGCTGGTCAGGTGAGTGCCTGTGGCCCTGGATGAAGGGTTTTCAGGAGGGGTATTATTTAAATAGCTCATCCAGACGCCCACGCTCCATAGGTTGCCTTTGCTAGTTATCAGTTAGTCAAACAGCATATATCAAGCTCTTACAGTATAAAAAAAAGGCAAAAATAATTCCTGCCATCAAGGAGCTTAAATTCTAATGAACCAAAAAAGGTGTATGTTGCAGGTATCCTGAGTGAAGGAGAGAGAGGGAGATTGGGAAAGGTCTCCTGCAGAAAGTAGCAGTTAAGTGGAATCTGAAGGAAGCCAGGGATCCCAAGAGATAGAATAATGAGAGAGAGCCTTCCAGGAGGTGTGTGATGGGGGAGCCCATGCAAAGGTGTAGAGATAGCCAGAGGGGTTCAAGATTTCACTCTCGAGACCAAAGGTTTTTGTTTTTCATAACTTTATTTTAGCATATAATTCACATTCTTTGTATTTTACCGTATGAATTTAAAAAGCATGATTCTGAGAGGTCTGTAGACTTCACAAGATTGCTAGGGGTACCGATCCTGCCCTGAATTTTTGCAATTTCTCCTTAACCCTTTTCACTGCAATTTTCTACTATTTGTGTTTTGCCTGAGGAAGGATGAGCATAGGTCATGAGAGGGTTTCATTGGAGCTTTTGGTTTAGCTGGAATTGTTGATTGCAAACATTAGAAGCTACCTGATAAGAAATGATGGTGTAAACTGTCCGGAATTACTGGAAGAACATATTCCAAGGACATGACTTCCCAGCATGGGTTTGATTTTTTTTCCCTTTTTTTGTTTTGTTTAAGTGTTGGTGTTTCTCAGGCCCTAAATAAAATCTGCATGAAAAGCTTATTATGTCTAGCAAAGTCCTGTTGTCCGAGGTCCTTTCTGTGTGTAATCCTCTTGACCTTTATACTTGTTCTGGTCTTTAGTGAGTGATTTTTGCTTTCTTCCTCTTTTGTAGCTTCCCTGTTCTTTATCAGTAACAATAACATACCTAATGTTATAGAAAGCATTGTTAACATTTCAAATAAAGTAAACGTTAAAAAGGGAATTAAAATATGTGAGATATGTTTACTTTTGGATTTCTTGTTATGGGATTTTTTTTTATTACTTTCCCCCTCTTGGAGATTTGGCTCTCATGTTTTAAGTATATATTCCAGAGAGTAGGATAAGTTCTTATATCCCATTTTATTTTAAAGCCACATCTATAGAAATGAGTTAAATGTCATGAAATCTATTCCTATGCATATATACTGACATGGTAATAGAATTAATTTTACTGATTTACAGGGTGAGCAAATGAGAGTTGATGATACTACTTCAGTGTTTATAGCAAACAATTCCCTGTCCATTATAGGTACTCCCTAATTATTGGGTGAATGGATGGATAAATCAAAGAAACCAGAGAAAATTACATTTAGGGGATCTCTTTGTTTAAATTTTAGCATTTATAAAATAAGACTAGAAATATCTGACTTTTACTAATACAAGACTGTTTACATATAATCACAGATTCAGGTTCTGGGCTATCTATGGGATTTCTTTATATACTATAAATACAGGGACAGATGTGGAAAAGGTGTGTGTGTGTGTGTGTGTGTGTGTGTGTGTGAGAGAGAGAGAGAGAGAGACAGACAGACAGACAGACAGACAGACAGACAGACAGACAGACACAGAGGGAGAGACCCCCAACTTAATATGGGCATTTTCTTCTAAAAAGTTTCTTTTTCAGGTATAAATTCCTAGATAGGCATAGTTAGGATATATAAGCCCGAAAAACACCTTTTAAGCAAATACTAAAACTTTTTACTGGCAAATATATAATGAAATGCATCCAAAGACTAAGCAAAGGCTGTGCATGTTTTAGATACTGCAAAGAAAGGAAGAATTTCTCCTTTTATGAAAATGATGAAATTTGAGGTTTTAAATAATTGATGATATTAATAACAAGTATTTATATAGCTCTTTAAAGGTTTGCCAAGCACATTATACTTGTTTACAGAATTTCATTTGATTCTAACAATAAACCTGTGAAGTAAGTGCTACTGTTATTCCCACAGTGGTTAAATGACGTGCCCAGGGTCACGTATGTAATAAGTGCCTGAGGCTGGTGTTGAACTTGAGTCTTACCGATTCCAAATTCACTGGAATCCATCGTGCTGCTTCATGTCTTAGAATATGATTATTTTTTAAAAATCCTTACCTTCCATCTTAGAATCAACACTGTGTATTGTTTCCAAGGCAGAGTGGTAAGGACTATGCAGTAGGAGTTAAGTGACTTGCCCAGGATCACACAGCTAGGAAATATCTGAGGTCAGATTTGAACCCAAGACCTCCCATCCTCTAGGTCTGACTCTCAATCCACCGAGCCACCTCGATGTCCTCAAGTATGACTCTTAATAAGTCTTAGAGGCAATTTTAGTGTGATAATACTGAGAATAGAATGTGACCCAGGAAGTGACAGGGTCCAGTTGATCCTGCTTTCAAGGGCTTTGAAAAGGAAGAGTCCAGATCTTTTTGCCAAATTACAAAAGCTTTCCATCTTCTTTCTTTGTTTCCCATGGAAGTTCAGTTTCCAGACCACTTCTGTAAAAATCTTCCCCTGATGCCTTATCATTATCTGGAGATGACTTCGAGATCTTGAAAGCTATGCCAATAGACCACCAAGTGTAGGCAGTGTCGCCAAGGCTTGTAGTGTGGCCCTGGTGAAAAGCTGACCCCCACCCCATGAAGACTCCTAAAACAGAGCCCAGGTGGCTTTTTTTTATTAAAAAGAGAGAGAATCCGCACCCCAGCGGAAACCACAGGTCTTTGAAGTATGGATGCCATTACATTTGTAAACAAAAGTTATCTTACTTTTCCCTTTTGTTTTCCTCCTTTCTGAAGTTCCAGGTTCAGTGGAAGTTGAAGAGTTGCCCAAAAGTGGAATGGGTTTCCTTGAGAAGTAGTTGGTTGCCTGCCAGCCCTCCCCATCCCAATCCCCCCTTGAAAGTCTTGAGCAAAGACCCTTGGGTGTGTTGTAGTACAGATTTATTTCTTGTATGGTTTGGACCACGTGGCCACTTAGGTCCCTTCCAGCTCTCGAGCTTTGGGATTGTTGAGAGCTTAGAATCAGAAGAGGTTTTGAGATCCTCTTCCATATTTTAATGACAAGACCTAGTTCGTTAGTGCTCTGACATCATCCTCAAAAAAATAATTTATCTTCCTGTTATGCATAAAGTGAGAGGCAGAGTCCTAGGAGATAAGAACAGGTACAGTGTAAGCAGCGCTGGATTTTGGGTCAGATCTTCCTCCGCAGCCTGCTTCTGTCACCGCTTCTGAGAGGCAAACTACACAGTAAATGAGACAACTCTCTAAGGTTATAAGTTGCTAAACAGTTATCATTCTTTATGATTTGAGAGAATTTTCTTACCAGGAGTTGCTTACTCTCATGAAATGATAAATATGATTTTTTAAAATGTCTAAAGGATTATTGATATGTATAATGGGTATCCTATTGCTCGTCTTCTCAGTGGGTGAGGGGGGAGCTGGAGGGAGGAAGAACATTTGAAACTGAAAATAAAAATGTAAAAAATGGATACGGTGCTGTCCTAGTAACTAAAGATATGGAGAAGAAAGAGGTAGATTTACATCCAATTTTGGTGAGCAGTGACAGGCTCGGCATGGTACTTCATACGTCGTAGGTGCTTAAGTGAGAGTGTGTATGATTCCTTTGAGAATACTCTATGTGTGCTCCACCTCAAAGAAACGTCTTGCCCAGATTCCTGCCGTTTTCATCAGCATTTGGCTTTTGATTCTTTTTTGCCAACCTTGAGGTCAAGAGGACTGAATAGAACTTGGAATGACCCTTTGTTACTGGGATTTAGGATTTCCTAATGCAAAGCTCTTACACTGAAAACAGAGTTGAGTAAATATGTGAGCTCATAACCCACTGGCACAAAGGGCATCCTTTTGTTGATTCAGTCATGGTAATGGGAGAGTTGAGTTTTCTGGACCCTGTCCTGTTAATGTCGCTAAACCTTTTGTGTATTTAATGTGACATTTCACAGATGGCTATAGGAGTGTTGGGAGATCGTGGATCTCATCCATGTTATTAAGCAGGTCTTATCCTTTTACGTCGTGTTCTTGGGATTTTGCATGTTGCCCTTTAAAAAAATATTAAAGGTACAAGAGCGCTTGGAAACCTCTGGATGAATACTTTTTGGGGAAGGCTAATAAGGAACTAATTAACTTCTTAGTTAGCTGAAATAGTCCCATTTCCTTAATGCTTGCATCCCAAAAACCTTTTTGCAGGTGCAACTTCATGTCCTACCCAAGGGAAGGGTAGTTTCATCTTACACATCGGCAGACACAGAAGAGATGACACATGCCTGCAGAGTCCAAAACTAACAACACAACACTGTTTACCTTGAGCTCTGGCAGGAAATCATTATTCATTCGGGTTTGTTTTATCAGGCAATTCCAGGGCCACACAGATGGAGCCAGCTGTATTGACATTTCGAATGATGGCACCAAGCTTTGGACGGGAGGTTTGGACAATACGGTCAGATCCTGGGACCTGCGAGAAGGGCGGCAGTTACAGCAACATGACTTCACATCACAGGTGATGAGTCTTTCCTTCCTTCAAATATGCATGTTGGTTTCTTCTGGGTAATAGAGGCTCAGGCAAAGGAGTGGCTAGGTTGTGAAGCTGTTTGTTTTTGTTAGTTTTTTTTTTTAAGAAATAGAAACACCTACAGTTTCCAGAGTGACATAGGCCAAGACTCATGAAGCACAAGTTGAACCGGTCTGCTCTGTATTGTTTATGCATAATTTCATTCAAGGAATTTGAGTAGTAAAGAATACACTGCTTTCTTTAAGTAGCATTCGAATGTCTGTTGTACATATGCTCTCTATTTTAATATGGGTCAAAAGACAATTATTTGATTAATGTATAAATAGTGTTAGGAAAATATGCAACAGTGTTCTCATTGGAGAGAAAAAGTAATTTGCTATCTTAGAAAGTTATTCATTTTGCTTTCATCAGGGAGGATAAGAAACGCAAAGCAATCTAAGGAGATCTCAGTCTGTTACTTATCCCTTAAAATATATTTGTAACTGATTAGATAACTGAAGTTTTAAAATTAAATGTGAAAAAAAAGGAAATTTTGGAGCATTGGGGTATTTTGAAAATTACTTAAATAGTGAATATCTCCCATGGCGAGAGTGGTGTGTAGATGTGTCTTTATCTAAATCAAGATTTGGAAGAAGTAAGAAGATTAGAACTTCAAGCTAAGGACCAGGCCACTCCTGCTACTTTTAATGACTTAGAATGACAAATATAGTTCTCTTTAGAAAGTAATGGCACACTATCACCAGCAAAACATTTGGCCCTGATTTCTTAAGAGCAAATTGTCTAGACTGAAAGTAGGAAGAGAAGCTCTGTGCTCAGAGATGATCTCATCTAAGTTCAAGCAAACTCCTGTTCTTGGGATGAGTTCTGTATATTTCTCCCCAAATCTAGAAGATCCCAGACCACTTGTCCTTTGGTGGACTTTCTAATCAGAGTGCTGGGAAAGCCTTCCTCCGTGGTACCAATATCATCATTCCCACCAGGTCTTTTAAGTCCTACATAAACATAAAACAGACCTTCCTGCAGCAGCTGCAGAATCAATTGTGTATTCTCTTCTGGGCTGTTGGCATGATCAGAATCCATCAGGGATTTGTGGCTGTGGACTGGTTGTCCTTTAAGGCTTGGAGATGATTGGCACCCTCTCGTGTACATGTTCCTTGAGAGACAACTTTATCTTTAGCCACCTGTATTTGCCTCTTAGCTCAAGTATAGTTTGAGTTTGCGTTGCATCAGCAAGAACATTCTACAGCACGTGCAGAAAACAGGTTATTTTTGCCAACCCCTGTAGTGAACTTTGCCATGCAGTAAATTTATTTTATTTATCATGGATGTATGATTAAAAGTCACAGTGAACAATGAGACAGGAAGACTTCAACCAAAAGCAGAATACTGCAGATATTGTGCAAAGCCGGCAAAGAAGAGTTTTTCCTGCCTACAACAGATCTCCAAATCAATGAAACCAAAAATAGTGAAATAACAAAAATGAGGCCATGGGTTATTATAGTCTTCTCTCAAAAGACCCCAAATGATCATCCTGGGGTTCTTCAGTGACTGGAAGCAGCTGTTTTAATGGTTTCTCCATGACTTGTCCCCAATAAAAGGAATAGGGACCATCTTTATCACGTTGGGGGAGGGGATGTAATATTTCCAGAACTTTTAATTCATGGTGGGAATATAACCAAAACTTTTAGGTGTTTTTGAAGATGTGATGAAATAGAAATTAAATAGGTGTGAAATTTTTTATACCAGAATTTTATCTTTTTTTCTGAAGGTGGGGGAGAGGGAACAGAAAGTAAATCAAAGTAAACATTTCATCACCCTTTACTTATCTGAATTTATTTTTTTAAAAATGTAACATAAAAAGGATACTTTCTGGCTTTCTTTGTTCCTCTCATGCTCATGTGTTTGTTGCTTTTAGAAAAGTGAAAGCTTTGAATTGAGCTATTGCTCATTTCCTCTAAGCCTTTTTCTTTCTAATACTGCTTCTAAAGAGTTTCTGCTAGAGGTCAAGCAACACATTTTTATGTTTTGTATATTAGTAAATGAGTTTGATTTTTTCATTTATATCAGTATATAAGGATAGAAATATGAATATAGATAAATCTTAGTACCATTTAACCTCTTTCCCCTTAAACTTTCTGTACAAAAAAATTAACCAACTTGTTGACTTTTTATAGATCTTTTCTCTTGGATATTGCCCAACTGGGGAATGGCTAGCAGTGGGTATGGAGAGCAGCAATGTGGAAGTGTTACATGTCAATAAACCAGACAAATACCAGTTGCATCTTCATGAAAGCTGTGTATTGTCACTAAAGTTTGCTTACTGTGGTAAGTAGAGTAGAAAACAAATCCAGAGGGCATTTGTAGTGTAGACTATATTCAAAACAAAACAAAACAACTGAAGCTCACATGTCAGGACAAATGCTATTCTTGAGCAGCTGGATATAATAATAATAATTTTTCCATTGTGTTAATAAAGTCCTCAGAAAATAGTAATGAATGTCTGCTTCAGTCATTCTCACTAATGAGAAATGTTTTCCAGACTATGGAATTGCCCTAATGTGGATTTAGTGTTCTTTAAGAGCAAATGTTGCTTTTTTTCTATCCTCACTTTTTCTATTAAAACATATATATATTGGCTGGGGGAAGTTCGGTGGATAGAGAGCCTAGAATTGGCAGGTTCTGGTTTCAAATCTGGCCTCAGACACTTCCTAACTATGTGATCCTAGGCAAGTCACTTAGCCCCCATTGCCCAGCCCGTATCACTCTCCTGCCTTGAAACCATTACCTAGCATTGCTTTTAAGATGGAAGGTAAAGGCTTACACACACACACACACGCACACGCACACGCACACACATACAGTTATAGTAATTTGCATTATATCATGGCATCTTTACTACAAATCCAGCTATAATCTCTTTCATGCATTCTAGACCTGCATCTCTAACTGGGTATCTCCTAGTAGTGGCTCAAATTAAACATGTCAGAAAAGAGAATCTGTCTTTCCCATAAACTTGCCCTGCAGCCTTCCTTGTTTCAGCAAAGGGCATCCCCCCAGATTGATAGGCTCTTGGTCCTCCTTAAATCTTCCTTCCTGTCACCAGGAAGTTTCCTATTCATATTGCAGCCATGTATTAAATGGATGTGCATGAGTTTAGGTAAATCTTGGGTTAAACCTGGCATAGCTATCTATGATAGATTTTGGGATTTTTCAGCTTCTTTCTTATTAAAACTCACCACGTACCTTTTCTACTTGTAGGTAAATGGTTTGTGAGTACTGGAAAAGATAACCTCCTTAATGCCTGGAGGACCCCTTATGGAGCCAGTATATTCCAGGTAGGACCTCCTTTCCCAGAATTAGTTACGGAAGTGGAACTTGTGCCTGATCTCTTTGGGCCTCCCACTATGTGAACTAGACATGAATGTGGTCTGTTCTTACCACTTCTTTCCGTAATGTGTTCTTTTTTTGTTTTCTAGTCCAAAGAGTCCTCCTCAGTGCTTAGCTGTGACATCTCTGTGGATGATAAATACATAGTCACTGGCTCTGGAGACAAGAAAGCTACAGTCTACGAAGTGATCTATTGAAAACATGATGTGGTTTTAACTTTTAGAGTTGAACTGGGCCAAAATGTTTTGAATTTGTAGAAGTAGAAAGGTTGTAACTTAAGGAACAAAAAGAAATCTGTTTCTAAACCTTTTCATGAAACTACTCCAAGTCAACAAACAGAAGGCAACATCCGGCAAACTAAATAATAGGTCACGTGCCTAAACCCGAAGGAAGCATGGAGGCAAAAATGAATGGACAGATAGCCACGGTCTTAGGATTCAGCAGTTGAGTCTGTTGAAGAATGTTGGAGCCTTTTATTTTCTTTCTCTGTGACCTCCTACAGATTGCTCTCATTGCCTGAATATGTGAGATTACCTTTCTGTTCTTTGCAGTTCAACTTGCATTCTGTCCTATGTAGAGCAGTGGTGTCTCCGATGAACTTGTTCCCTGGTTTTGCATCTTGTGATATGTTTTTTGTATTTTTGTTGAAGGTTAAACATTTGTATAAATTGTAAATATATTTGGTTTATTACAGTAAAGGCTTTAGTACCAACAAGTGTTTTTCCCCCTTCTTTATTAAATCTTTGTCAGGGTATTGGGAGTGGGGCAGAGGTATTCATATGGGCTTTATAAGCAACTCCAAAATATATGTACGGACATTTTAAACTTACTTTTTAGTTCTCTTAAATGAATTTATACTTGAACTCTCTTGTGGTTCATGTGGCTCCAGCAGACATGCCTCTGACTTACGTCAAGACTATAAATGCAACTTTAGGGGGAAGAAGCTGGAGGTGTTTCTTCTAAATTCTCTCTACCATATTCTCTTGACTAGAACTCATAGATCAGACCCTTGGAGCCAAGTGTGATGGAGTAGAAAGAGCACTAGACTTAAGAATCGGAAGACCTAATTTAACAGGACTTACTATTGGGGGCAGCGAGGTGTCTCAGTGGATTGAGAGCCAAGCCTAGAGATGGGAGGTCCTGGGTTCAAGTATGACTTCTTACCAGCTCTGTGACCCTGGGCAACTTAATGCCCCTTGCTTAGTCCCTGCCACTCTTCTGCCTTGGAAACAATACACAATATTGATTCTAAGGTAGAAGATAAGGGCTTAAATAAATAAATAGATTAAAATAAATAAACACTTAATCTTTCTGAACACCAAGAGTACATCAGAGTCAGGGAAACCAGAGTTCAAATCTCACCTTTGAAATGGATTATCGATACAATCCTGAGAAAGTCACTTCACTTCTCCGAGGGTCA
Organism: Monodelphis domestica; assembly: GCF_027887165.1. Classification (NCBI taxonomy): domain Eukaryota; kingdom Metazoa; phylum Chordata; class Mammalia; order Didelphimorphia; family Didelphidae; genus Monodelphis; species Monodelphis domestica. Next base: position 162,985,133 of record NC_077233.1, on the reverse strand, counting down.
GGTAACTCCCTAAGACTCTCGCATTTAGAGGGAGGTTGCAGCGAGTCCATTCCAGGTTCTAAATGCTGACGTTACAGGAACAGCTATCAACATTTACCGAGTGCCTCCTATACATCAGGTCCTTTGTTAAATACTGCGGATACAAAGAAGCAAATGACAAGTCTCCGTCCTTGAGGAGCTCACCATCTAATGGAGGGGTGGTGGTGACAGTGTAAACAACTATAGACAAAGATATAGAGAATACAAATAGCAAATGACTAACAGAGAAGGTGCAGGAATGAAGAGTGGTTGGGAAAGGCTTTTGGTTTAAGATGAGATTTCCAATGGCACTTAGAAGGTACAGATATTAATTAGTAGGTAGAGTTGAGGAAGGAGACAGTTCCAGGGATGCGTGTCAACCAGAGAAAGCGTTTGTGGGATGGCCAGGTGGTTAGTGTCCCTGGATCAAAGACTGCTGGGGTGAAAAATGAATGGAGAAATAGGAAAGGGCCCAGTGACAAAGGGGCTTTGAGTGCCAGAGAGCACTTTGTATTTGCTCTGGGAGTCACTGAAGGTGATTGAGTAGGAGTTAGGGGAGGGGGTGCATGTGATACCATCAGATCATTGGAACAGACAGGGGGTAGTCTTGGTAATGAGTGAGGTGAAGGAGAAGGGACAGAAGGCATCAGAACATTAGGAGATGAGGAAGAGGAAAGGAGGAAATTTAGGGTAAATGGCCTCAGTATTTTGTGTAAAACACAAAACAGGCTTCTTTACTGAAAGGTGAAGGGACAGGGAACCGTGGAAGGTTTGAGAAGGAATGGAAAGCCTTGGAGAGTGGAAAAGTGAGTTGTAAAGGGAGTTATAGTAGTATTCCCTAGCAGCAGTGAGGGCCCAGGTAGGTTGTGTGACATCAGTTTGTAGTTAGAATAATTGTATGGTTTTCTCCATCTTCATTCATGAGCACAGGTATAGGAGCCAAGGTTGAGACTTGGTGAGGTGTAAGCGGTGATATAAACGGGGTTGGGATTCAAGAGAGGGTGAACAGATTCCTCAAGGCATCAAGATGGAGAAGAATGTGCCTAGCACAGGGAAAATGGGAGAGAACTGGGGTCAAATGGGGTCAAAGGATAGGTGGCCAGTGTTGAACAAGGAGTAGGATTTTGTAAAGAAAGACAGAGGGAGAAGTGAAAAGCTGATTGTGGTCCATTAAGGAGATTATAGATTTCTTGAATGTAGAGATATGATAGATGTTGTAACCATGAAAAATATGGGTTTCCAAGATTGTGAATTGCCAAAACTGTAAAGGTTTCAGCCAAACTTTGAAGATAATTCTTTTTCTCTCTCTCTCTCTTCCCTAAACTCCTTCATTTGTATTAATATCTCCATAAAACCCAGCTGACTTGGGTATTTTTCATATTTGGGAATTTTCCCATGGCGACCACTTATTTTAAATAGAAATCAAGACTTTTTTTTTGTCTTTACAGTTTGGCCGAAATCTTTACAGTTTTGGCAATTCACAGTCTTGAAACCCCACATTTTTGCTGTTATGATGTGTAGGTGGTGGCAAGATCAAGGTTATGACCATTTTTGTGTATGATTAAGGCGGATGTTGGAGCTTATGTGCAATGAGGAATTGAGCATCATGAATGCAAACTAAAGCAAACCTCCAAAATGAGAGAAGTCAAGAGACCCATGCTTTTCTTTCAAAATTACTTCTTTATTAAATAATGATTAATTTCATCACATTCAACTCCATGGGAAACATTATTTGTCTTTAGAAAAATCTGATTTAATTTTAATCATGAAGCAACCTAAACAAATTCATAGCTTGTAGCTTGAAGAAAGCTGTATCACAATGCACACACAAAATAGCTTTTATCCCCCAAATCAGTGTTTCTTAGCCCAAAAGGACCACAAGGTTCATCTTCCTTAACTTATTTTCTATAATGATGTTGTTTTTACTGTTGAACCTTATAGAAGAATGTATGATAACGTCCAAAACTGGCTCTTCTTACTAGATATGTATGTCTATCTCGCCATCTATCTATCTGCCTGCCATCTATATCTGTCTGTCATCTTTCTGGTTTTTCCAGTATGCTGAAAATAACTTGAAATTCTATGTTTTCATTAGGTTATTAGGCAAGTGCTTTGCCACTTTAAGATAAACCAACACTTCTAAATTTTGCATAGGTTTATATTTCTTAAGTATTACCTTCTTAAAAATACTTTTAGGGACTTTGGTACTAGCTTTTGTGGTTCCTTTCAGTGATTTTAGAAGCGTGAAGGAATGATTCCACCTATTTAATGCAGTTGATTTTTCTTGCTCATCTAAATTCTTTCTGCCACATAAGAACAACAGCTTTCTAGTCTAGTACCTCTAGCAGATATTAACTTGGTGCCTTTTTGGCTCTTAAAATTTTTTTCCACTCTGACGCTAATGCCAGTCACTGTTTCTTACACTCTATCCATCCTTCAAGATGGCTTCATTAGAATTTCCCCACAGATTCTTTTTCTTCTATATTCAAGTCAATCTCTAAAACCATAATGGAGCCTCCTTTTGCATTTTTCTGTCTTGAAGAATTCTTGTCTTTTAACATGCATTTGCGTTTTATCTTTCTCTTCCATTTAAGTATACGGGATCCTAAACTTTATAAATTTGATTATTCAATGAGTAATACATTTTTTCCAACCTATCTACTGCCCTGAGTGATTAACTCAGGCTCATTGGTCTTCACCTCTTAACTCTTTTCAATCAGGTTACTCTTTGCCAGAAATACCAATGACAGCATGGCAGTCTCAGTGTTTTCTGAAGCTAGGAGTCTCCTTGATGTTATACCACATACTGAAAGTCATCTAAAGAGTCTAACATGATTATTATTTTGAAACACAGGCTGACAAAATATTTACTTATATCTTGGGAGTAGCTCCCAGTGCTTTCTCCTTTCTCCTTACCCAAATTTCTTTATTTTCCTTATAAGAGCTACAATTCTACACCAGCTTTTCTTATCATTCTTAAGAGAATGCTGGTTTTAAAAATCTAGTTTTAAATATGTTCCCAAGGTTGTTCCATCAGATTTATAATTTCATTTATGCATACTTACAATTTTTATGTTTTCAATAATACCTTTATTCACAAGCGATGAATAGGAATGTTCAATATGATCTCATATATAGGATAGTTTCTGGCTTTCCCATCTCTAAAATAAATTTTTATTATGTACCTCTTAGTGAAGAAACCTGAAGTATGCTTAGTGAAGCCCTGTAAAGACTGTTTACCTGGTTCCATCATACAAAAATTTCAGTACTCTTGCAGTACACTCAAAACATATATAGGATTTAATTTGTTCTTATTAATGCTCTATGAAGTGGCAGGGATTTCCATTTATAGATGAAAAAGTGGCGATAAATTTTTGGCTCTCTTGAGTTGTCCCAATAGTTTAGGAGAGAGGAAGGAGATGGGGGGTATATTCCTGGGTTTGTTCTCCTTGAAAAGAAATCTTTAAAAAATGTGAGCCTGACTCTCTTGTCATAAAAAATAAAGCTCCTCAAACCCTCTTCATCCATTACCTAGCATGTGGATTGCTTTATATACAGAAACTCCACCTATATTTTAGGCTTCGGTTTTTCCTCCAAGTTGCTGAAATTGTTCTTGATGATACTGCAGCTTGCCATCACTTCCTTCCTCCGTTCTGTCAACTGTTTGAAAGAATTTATAAAGAAAAACAAACTTGGGACTAGTCAGAGGTCCATCACTTCTTTAGCCATGTCCTTTGTTTGGACACCTGGCTAACCAGTGACCCTCAACTCTTTATCTGAGCCACAGATAAAAATCTTTACTAAACTGATACACAAGATCTTTTGTCAGTGCTTTCTTTTGAGTGATGTCCCTTTGGACCTGGATTCCTGATCACCGTCTTAAGTTTCAGGGCCCCCTTCCCCTTTGGGCAGAGGATCAAATTAGCAACAGAGTGTAGGATGCAGCTTCCATCACCTTTGAACTATAGCTGACATTTCTTGTTTTTTTTTCCCCCCTAAGAGCCTTGGCCTCTTGATATTTGTACTTCAGATTCTAGAACTACAAGTAAAATGAAGATAGGGCAGGAATCCTCAGTACCAGTGAATTCCTAGAAAAACAAGTTTTAGGGTTTTTTTTTAAGTCACCTCTGGGAAATGTGCGACTTCTTCAAGGTTTTGAAAACCTAATTTAACATTTTAGTGACCATAAAGCCTAAGAACCAAAGGGCAAAAAAAGGTTCTCATATAACTCACTTATCTCCTGATCTTAACCTAAACCAACATGGAAAGATAAATATTTGTCCTATTAAAATAGACTAGAGTGGCCTTATGTTTAGAAAGTTGGATGTCTTTGGAGATTGAAAAACTTAGGTTCAAGTCTTGCCTTTGACACTAATAATAAGAATGCACGTTTATATAGTGCTTACTACGTGCCAGGCACTTTGCTAATAAGTGCTTTACAATTATTTGATGCTTATAATAGTCTTGGGCTATAGTAGGTGCTATTATTATTTCCATTTTGCAGATGGGAAAGCTAAAGCAAATAAGGGGCAGGTGACTTTCCCATGGGCATGGAAGTCAGGTTTAAATTCAGATCATGTTCACCCTAGACCCAGTGTTCTATCATCCATTATACCACCTACCTCCTTTATATTAGCCATATGGCCTTGGACAAGTCATTCAACCCCAGGACTCCAATGATTTCCAAGATTATAAATTGCTGAGCAATTGTGATGTGAATTAGTACATCACACTTTAGAATTCCCAGGATTACTACTCTAAGAAACAAGACTGACCAACTTTATAGTTAGATTAACTTTTTTTCTGAGCCCTGGATGGAAAGGATGAAAAAAAAATCTGTATTCAGATTGTGTATGTGTTGTCCTGGGCATATATAGAAAAGCATATAGCTCCTGTAATCAAGGAGCTCACATTCAAATAGGAGAAAATAACATGTCGAAGGCTAGTTTTTGAGAGGTAGATTTTTTTCTTTTAAATCCTTACCTTCCATCTTGGAGTCAATACTATGTATTGGCTCCAAGGCAGAAGAGTGGTAAGGGCTAGGCAATAGGGGTCAAGTGACTTGCCCAGGGTCACACAGCTGGGAAGTGTCTGAGGCCAGATTTGAACCTAGGACCTCCCGTCTCTAAGCCTGGCTGAAAAGTAGATTTTTGATATAGAATAAGGAAGAACTTACAATGAACTTTCCAGAAATGGAACGGGCCACTTGATAAAAACAATTAATTTCCCATCGCTGGGTGGTATTCATGACTAGGCAGAATGGCTACTTGGAAAGATCAGAGAGGGGATTCCTGCTTTAAATTAGGATTAGACCTAGATCATCTCAAGTCCCCTCCAACTTTGGAATTCAGGAACTTCTTCATGGCAGCTAACACACCACCATAACATCTCACTTTTCTCACAAGTTAATTACTAGGTTGTATAAGATCATATTAGCTTTAAAATGAGGGACCCTAACTTGCCAGGAAAACAAGAATTGACAATCATTTTAGGCCTCTGGCCCCTTGTGGTTGGCTGAAAAATATCATGAAAAAACCCCTGCTACTGGCACATTTGAGCAAAGGAAGTGGTGTTAAGAAAGTTAAATTCAAGGGCTTGTACACACAAGCCCTTTTCCCTTTTAAAAAACCAACCTAAAAAATTTAAAAGCTTCCTCCTATAAAGATATGTGAGTAATATCCTACTCGTCCTCAAAACCCAAGATGGATGATGTGGAGCTTTGTCCTAGGACACACAGCTCGTTGTGAAGTTGCCACTTTGAGCTGGACCCAGGCTGGCACGCTGCTGAACTTGCTACCAGATGGTGGTAACTTGCAAAAGAAATAGATGGTCTCTGGCCAGTTTCAAACAGAAGAGTCCACACCACTGAAACCGCTGCTGTCACTGGCACCCTTGTTGCTGAGTCTGTTCAGTGGTAAGCATGCATTGGGCGGTGCTTATGAAGACTGGCCTTTGTTTCCAATGCCATCTGGCTTGGCACCTTTCCCTTGAAGTAAATAAATGAACTCAAACTAACTTCATCCTCTAAAAACATGCCTATTTTTTTAAAGTGTGTTCCACTTAACAAGCATATGCTGTGTGCTTCTCCATAATAAAGCAGGAAGCAGATTTTTATGCTTTTAAGTCCTCAAATTTTCATCAGCCAATGGTAACTATGACGTGTCTACTGTTTGCTGGCATCGTTTGGCTATTTGGGGAAAGATTAGAGGGAGCATTACCACGGTTTTTAACATGGGCTAAGTTGGGAATGTCATGGCCCCTTCCTTAAAGTTTATCTTGTTGCACCTGTGAATACAAATGTGTTTCTGTTGGAATGCTGGTGATGGATTACTCTTAGAAACTCGAGAGCTGGGCATGGTAGTACATTCCTTTAATCACTGCTACCGGAGAGCCTTGAGCTGGTGGATCACTTGAGCCTGAGAGTTCTGAAGGACAGAAGAGTTAAAAGATGATCAGGTGTCCTCACTAAGTCAGGCACCCATAGGAGGATCCCCTAAGAGGGGGTTGGTCACGAGGCTGCAGGTCCAGGCTTTGTGTCAATCAATAGTGGGATTAGCCTGTGAGTACTTCCACCCTGGGAGAGATAGGGAAATGCAAACTCAGAAAAAAGGAGAAGGAAGGAAGAAAGGAGGGAAGCTAGAGTAGAAGGAAGGTAGAAAGAAAGAAAGAAAGAAAGAAAGAAAGAAAGAAAGAAAGAAAGAAAGAAAGAAAGAAAGAAAGAAAGAAAGAAAGAAAGAAAGAAAGAAAGAAAGAAAGAAAGAAAGAAAGAGAAAGAAAGAAAGAAAGAAAGAAAGAAAGAAAGAAAGAAAGAAAGAAAGAAAGAAAGAAAGAAAGAAAGAAAGAAAGGAAGGAAGGAAGGAAGGAAGGAAGGAAGGAAGAAGTAAAGAAGGAAGTAAAGAAGGGAGGAAGGAAATAGATAGAAAGGAAGAAAGATGGAGGGAGGGGGGAAGAATGGAAGGAAAGGAGAAAAAAAAGGAAAGGAGGGAAGGAAGGGAAGAATGGAGGGAAGGTAGGAAAAAAAGGAAAGAAGGAGGGAAGGAAGGCAGAAAGGAAAGAAGGGAGGGAGGAAAAAGAAAGAAACTTGAAGATTGCTAATCATTTATTTTCCCTCAAAAGGAGAAGTATGGCCATAAAGAGGACTAGACTTGGTAACAGGCTCATGAGTCCTGGGTTCAAATTCTATGAGAAAGTCATTTGAGCTTTATGCCCCTAAATTCTCTGATCTATAAAAGGTAAATAACAATACCTTATTCACAGAGTTGTGAAGATCAAGTCAAATAATGCACATAAAGTCTATTTCAAACTTTAAAACTCTATATCTGCTATTATTATTTGAAGCAGATTTCAAGGAGCCACTGTGCCAGCTAGGAGTAGGGCCACTTTTCCCCTTGATACTGAATTTCTTCATGTTAGTTTTGGGTGGATGAGCTAGATAAACTTGATCATTTACATAATCCAGATATCTTCCTTGCAGCTTTTTGCAGTGACTAAGGGATAGACACACAATGGTTTTAAGAAGTATTTCTGAATTGGGAGCTATGTCTCAAGGGTGCTTTAAAAAGGTGGTGGGACTTTTTCATTCTTTTTCTCCTTTCCATGTATTTCCCACCATCACTGTGACTTTAGCAGCAGTATGGGGGCAAAATTAACTGTACCTCTCTAACCCCATGACCCATTACCCACCCTATAATCCTTATTGACCCAGTTCCTGCTGTGGGTTAGTCTACTTTCTCATATTCGTTGTTTGTCTGTTTTTCAGTCATGTCTGACTCTTCTTAAACCCATTTGAGATTTTCTTAGCAAAGATATTGGATTCCTTTTCCAGCTCATTTTACAGATGAGGAAACTGAGGCAAACAGGTTTAAGTGACTTGCCCAATGTCACTCAACTAATCAGTTTCTCAGGCCAAATTTAAACGCAGGAAGGGGAACCTTCTTGACTTCAGGCCCAGCAGTCTATCCATTGTGCCAGGTGTCTGCCCCACTTTCTCATATGCCTCTACCTTGAATTAAAGGGTTGCAAAATCAATTAAATTTCCAAAGGTGGCTCTCTTGTATATTGTGTGCATGAAGTGAGAGGCACTGTTCCCACCTAGTACTAGCATCCCGATCAATGTTTTTAACTAAGCAATTCTGGTGGAAGGTTTCATGAGAGTATTTTATACGGGGAGAAAAAAGAACAGGAAGAAACTATTTCCTTTTCTCTAATCTAAACCATCAGCATCAAAGTGAAGTTCATCTATTCTGGACTTTGCCCTTCTGGTTTTCTTCCTGCTGTTCCATGAAGTGACCCATAGCCTGCCCCCTGCAAAGAAAAATTCACAGGAAAGACAAAGCTCCTGCTCTTTAGGTGAGAGATTCATTGGTTGATTGCATCACGTTTTCTACCTGGGAGCAGATTTCCTCTCTGGGTTCCAGTGCCTGAAGAGACATTAGTTTGCTTTTCAATTTACTTGCCCATCCTACTGAATCCATTGCATAGCACTCTGGAATTGTAATGGTGCTAATACATAGCTTCACATTTAGAATGTAAAGTATTCTCCATCCTTAATGTTTTAGTTTGATAGCCATTCTTTTCTTCTCCTATAACTTCTTTAAAAATGTTTTAATCATGATTTTCAGGGAGTCAGATGACTTTAAAATATTTTAAGATAAATGTAATTTTTTTCAATCAATGAAAGCCTACCTTCTCTTTCTCCCACATCCCCCCTTGCTCCCATTTAGAAAGTGTGAAAAACAAAATCCCAGTAACAAACAGGTAGAGTCAATCTAAATAAATTCTTACATTGGCCATGTTCAAAATGTATAAATACATATATAATATACATATGTGTGTGACTCAGTCTGTACACAGACTCTCTCAATAAATAAATAAATAAATAAAAATAAATGTCTTTTATAACTGAATTTTTTTTCTTAAATCAAATGGCTCTTTTAAAGTTACTATTCTCCATTTGGAACATAATAATGTCAAAATTTACATAGTGCAGTTTTAATAAATAAGTGTAATAAATTCTCACATTGACCATGATATATAAATATGCCTCAATCTGTTCTGTGAGTCCATAACCTGTGTATGAATGTACATAGTATGCTTCCTCATGAGTCCTTTAGAAATATGGTTGACCATCGTCTTGATGTCTTTACAAGATTGTTATTATTATATAAATTATTCTCCTGATTCTGTTTACTTCACTGTGCTTTCATTGTTAACAGTCTTCTCAGATTTCTCTGAAACCATCTTTTTCACCATTTCTTTCTTTCTTTTTTTTAAACCTTCCATCTTGTAATCAATACTGTGTATTGGTTCCAAGCAGAAGAGTGGTAAGGGCTAGGCAATGGGGGTTAAGTGACTTACCCAGGGTCACACAGCTAGGAAATGTCTTGAGTTCAGATTTGAACCTAGGACCTCCCATCTCTAGGCCTGGCTCTCAATCCACTGACCCATCCAGCTGCCCCCTTCTTCACCATTTCTAATAGTATTCCATCGTATTCATGGCTTGTTCAACCATTCCTCAATCAATCGGTGTCCCCTCACTTTCCAAATACTTTGCCACCACAAAATGAGATATCAATATTTTTGTATGTATGTGTGTCTCCTTTCTTTCTTCCTCTCATCTCTTTGGGGTACAGACATAGTAGCACTATTATTACTACTACATATCAAAGGATATGTACAGTTTAATAGCTTTTGGAGCACCATTTAAAATTACTTCCCAGAATGGCCAGACCAGTTTGCAATTCCACCAGTAACGCATTATTGTACTTGTTTCCCCATAGCCTCTCCAGAATTTGTTATTTTCCCTTTGTGTGTGTGTGTGTGTGTGTGTGTGTGTGTGTGTGTGTGTGTGTGTGTGTGAACGTTGCCAATGTGATGACTGGGCGGCCTCAGGTGCTATTCTAAGTCTAAATTAAACGAAGTCTAAGACTAAGGTGCAGGTGAGTTACTGGTTGTCCTCATTGGAAAAACCCCATGGGTTCCCTTTCCTGTTGAAGTCATAGGTCTAGACCCACATTACTCTCTTTGGATTTCCTAACTATTGGTTTTTAAAAAATTAATACACACTATATAGTGGCAATACTTGTAATAAAATGCCTTTGTAATAACATAATGATTGATGGATAAGGACCAACAAATAGACCTTTGTATAAAGTGGGAAGAAAAACTAAATGTGACCTTATAATAGGAATTCTTTACATGGGGTACAAGGACTGCCATCTCCAAAAGGGATCCATGAATTTGGATGGGGAAATGTTATATTTCTATTTTCCACTAACCTTTGTATTTTATCTTATATCTTTATGAACATTATTTGAGAAAGGCTTCACCAATGGGTCCACGATACAAAAAAAGGTTAAGATCTACAAGAAAAGACTTGAGTAAGAGCACTAAATCATACTTAGATTATAGATGCGAGTGGCAGCCATGAGATTATTTAATATGTATAGCATGCATTAAGTCCTGTGCCAGCAATCGTTTCCTGTATAGCAAGTCATCTTGAACAATCAGTTGCCTTAATCTTTAAATAAAGATGAACCTTCTTTCAAAGTTTCAGGATCCTTAAAATTCCTATTTAATACTGTCCCTTTTCCACCTCCTTCTGCTGCTATCAGGGGCTTTGGGCCTGGCTGCCTTTCATCTCAACCAGCTGTCTACTAAGATCAGTAAATAAGAGTTCCTGATCCCAGCTAATGGGTGGGGATAGCTCTGATTCTGTTGCCAGGGAAACTAGCATCATCAGATGGGTGCAAAACAGGTTAAGAGTTTCCAGCATCCCCCCCCCCCTTTTTTAATTTTTAAAGAAAAAATACCCCTCAACTTTTCCTTTTCTTTCTTTATTCCGCCCCCCCCCCCCAAACAATCTAATGCCAATTTCCATGGAAACAGGATCAGAAAGGCCACTGGCAACCAGGAACCGAGAGTAAACTCACATGTGTCTCCAGGCTTCTGCCTGCTTTATGATATCTGTAAATGCCAGTTTATACAATTCCACTCCAGATCACAGGTTTCGTAGTACCTTCCTTTATTTAAGGGAAGGACTAGATAGGTTAAGTGGGCAAATGTCTGAGATGGATCTTTGCCCTCTTGTGTACTAACAGTCAACAGTCAGTGAACATGGATTAAGTCTCTTCCATGGGCCAAACAGCGCTGCTGAGATTCAGTTCATGACCAGTGGAAAAAATTTTCCAGTGAGAGAAGTGAAAAGAGGAGAAGACAGTCCACTGACTACCTAAAAATCTTTACCCAGGATTTACATTGATGGGTGAAAGGGTTACAAATATATCTTGCCTGGTATATAATTAAACATGGAATAGAAAAAGAAAGTTATTTTTAAAGACATTGAAAAATAAAAAATATAAAGAACAAAAACAAATCAAATTACATAGAAGATGACTTTATTATAGTAAATATGGGCAAAATGAAAATTTGCAAAATAGACCTTTTTACAAATTGTAACTGCTATAAATCACTATATGTATAAACATACATAAAGTTAACAAGTTGCAAAATTCAACTCCTTTTTATTTTTCACTAGAATGTTAAAGTTTATAATTTTTATGAGGTCTTGATTATTTGAAAACTAAAGTAAAATACAGTTAGAAGTATTTAAAATACTTGTTATTGATAAAATATGTAGATAGGCCATTTAATCTTTAGCAATGAAAGAATACATAGAATTTTAATGTATGTATACACCATAAAATTAGATATCCTAAATTCCCAAACTAAAACTTTATTCATAAAAAGACAAAATTTTAAACAATCAATTCAGGGAAGTTGCAACTATGCATAAGAGTCTGCGTGGTTATACTGTCAAATTACAGAACAGAGTCAGAAATACTAAGAGATAATTGCTTTATAGCATGAGTTGTCAAGCCATTATTTAAAATTATGTTTGAAAATTATACATAGACAATATAAATATTATGCATTTACATGTGATATAGTTACAAATTATCATAAAACAATATTCTATTCTTAATATGTAATTATTAGTTATTTGGTGGATTGTAGTCTATATTGGTTGACAACTGACAAAATTTTGTATACCATTATCATTTTCTTTGAAATCCATTATTTTTTAAAACAATGATTGCCCAAAACAACTCATGAATAAAAATACTATTAAGAAAGCCAAAATAGAAAATATTCAAGATAGTAGAGCTGTTGCCCTCTTTCTGGACTATTGGCTGGCCTGATAATTTGTATTGGCTCCCCAGGGCTCGTTAACCTCCCTCCCCACCTCTTATTTGGAACTAATGTCAAGAACTGTGATAGCTGCTCATATTCTATATTGAGAGACAAATACATGTGTATGTTCTTGGACTATTCGAAAAATACATAATATAATTAATATAATATAATATGGTACGATATGATAAAATATTATAATAATATAATAATAATAATCCTTTTGAGGACAGAAGTACTAGAATCAGAAAAATTTTCATGATTGACTTTACCAGATAAAATGAACATAATTCTAGTGGAAAAAGAGCCCAAATATTTGTTACCTTCTAAAAAACCTAATTTATCAATTGAAACAGTAAAAACTGATATTTAAATAACATTTTACAATTCATAAAGTGCTCTTACATATGCTGTCTTATTTGAGTCTCCCCTAAAAGTAGATATTCTAGATATTAAAATCCCCATTGTATAGATGAGGAAACTGAGGCTGAAGAAAGTTATATGACTTGCTCAGAATCATAAAAATAGTCAAGTTGTAATCTGGATTTGAATTTGTTTTTTGTAGTTCAAGTCCAGATGCTTTATGTTTTTCATAAAGATTTAAAACTTTATTCTGTATAATACTTTTTTCTCTCTAATTTCTAGATTAATGCCAAGAAGAGCACTTTACCATCTAATTTACCTTTGTAATTTGGAGTGATAGCTCAGATTTCAGGTGTTTTGGCTTCTAAGAACGTGGTCCCTGGATTTATAATGTTTAGAAATCTAAACCTTACTCACAGATTGAATAATTGAATAACTGTACAATGCTACCAGAATATCACACATCTTGTTTCCTTGGGCGTAATCTTAATGGTAGGTTTATTCATAGGTATGTGAGCTACCAGAAGGAGTGGTATTTTCTAACACTTCTGCCATTATGCCTTGGTAATGGAGTAAAGCCAGAGCATGTAGAATGCCATTACCTGTCATACCACTTTAAAAATGATACACCTACTAGGCATAGTTCCTTACAAATGATCAAATTTCATTCTGGTCTTCTTTCTTTTTTAGACGACTTATGATTTTTGGAGGCTTTATGGGACCAGCCTACCAATGTAAGCTCTTTCCACAACTAGCCTTATTTCTACCTTGGAATGCTAAATTGGTCAGTCAAACAACAAAAATGTTCCCTTCTCTGCTAGAAAGTACTTGTCCCTATGGGAGAGGTGGGGGAGGGGGGGAAGAAAATGATCTTTGTCTCTAATGAATAATGTTTGGAAATGATCAAATAAAATATTGTTAAAAAAAAAGAAAGTACTTGTCCTTTTGTTGTTTTCCACATTTGACATTTCATATGAATCTTGTCATACTGTTTTGGAACTCTGAACTTCTTTTCCCTGTGACCAGCACATCTTAAGAATCTCAAGTCTTGAATCTGGTGATAGTCGGGGTCTTCTAAATCGCTTTAATGACTGCATAGGACAAGCTGGGAGCCCCCTTTCATTGTATAATGAAAGATGAGGGAAACACTAGGAAATATGGATAAATGACAGATCATTCTGGACTAAATTCTAGTTTCTGATCTCTATGGAACTTTCATATTGAACGTAATAAGGAAATTTGTGGTGAAAGTTGATCATTTGTAAGCAACCATTTCTGCAAAGTGTATCATTCAAAATACGGTAATTAGAAGCATCTTAGAGTCATTTTATGCCCTTGTTATTGCTCAAGAGCCAAAGGAAAGCCTACTTTTGACTTAGTACTTTTTCCTTCACCCTTTTACAGAAGACCTTTTCTTCTTGCCTTCTAAATCTTGACAGGAGACATTTACTGCTAAAGTTTAATCCCCACTGAACTCCCTTCCCTACTTCCCCCCACCCCCAATGCAGCCTTTGAAATTTTAGAAGCTTGAGACCTATAGAAATATAAAGTTTGGGATAGGACTGAAATATGATTTCTTTTCACATTGACAAGGAAGAAATGAAGATCACTTTATGATGTGAGAATGCAAGGAAAGGATTTGAAATGGGGAAATTCCTGTCATTTCAATTCAGCAAACATATATTGGTTTCCTTCAAAGCACACCTCATGTACTAACTCCTACATGAGCTCTTCCTAATAACCCCAGTTGTTAGTGATCCTTTCACCATGAAATAATGTTGTGTATACTTTAGACAAGCTTACATGCATTTGGAATATCTCCCACTGTAGAACAATAGCTTCCTATGATCACTTTTTGCAGATAATATGGCTTATTTATAGAATCCTAGAGTCAACTACAATTAATTGAAACAACTTCAGTAAGTTGTAGAATACAAAATAAATGCACATAAGTCATCAGTATTATATTATCAATATATGATCAACAAAGCCCAGAACAATGAGGCAGAATTTAAAATAACTAAATAATGTATGAAATAGTTAGAAGTCAAATCAACACCTCATTATTATACCCTAAGACAAATTCTAAAGGGGCATATGACTGAAACAAAAAGGGTGACATCATTAAAAATTTACAGGAGCAAGAAAGAAATTAAGTTAGATCAATGAATAGGAGAATGATTTATGACCAAACAAGGAATAGAGAGGATTAAATGGATGATCAGATTCAATGGACATAAGATGTAACATGATTAAATGGAAAATTTCAATTACATAAAATTAAGGGTTTTTTTAGGAAACAATTCAGCTAAAATTGAAAGGGAAACAGGTAAATGGGGGAAAGAATCTTTGCAGTAAATTTCTCTGATAAAAGGTTTATTTTTAAGATATAGAAGGAACTGATCCAAAAAACTATTTTTTTTAAGAATAAAAGCTTTTCTCAAATAGATAAATGGTATAAAAAAATGAAAGGCAATTTTAAACGGAAGAAATCAAAACTATCAACAACTATATTAAAAAAAAAAACACCAAATCGCTAATAAGTAGAGGAATGCAAATTATGAAAACTCTGAGGTTTCAGATACTCTTATCAGATTGGTAAAGTCAATAAAAAAAAGAAAATGAAGAATGTTCCAGTGGCTATGGGGAAAAAAGAACATGAATGCACTGTTAGTAGAGTTGTGAATTGGTCTAGCCATTCTGGGAAGCAATTTAATTTGTGTCCAAAATAGTTCCATGCCCTTTGATCCAGTGATATTACTACTATGGCTATATCACAAAGAGATCAAAGAAAGAAGAAAACACCCAGAGGTGCACAGATATTTATAGTAGCTTTTTTCTGTAGTGGTAAAAAAAACAACCCTGGAAATTAATGGAGTTCTCATCAAATGGTGAATGGCTAAACAAATTATGGCATATGAATGTAATGGAATATTAATGAGCTGTAAGAAATTAGGACAGAAATGGTTTTAGGGAAACCAAGACAGTGTTGTATAAACTGATATAGAATAAAGTGAGCAGAACAAAGAGAACAATTTATATAACAACAACACTGTAAAAACAACTAACTTTGAAGAAGTTAAGAAAAATTAAATTTTAAAATAGCAGGTATAAAATATATCTGCTTCCAGAAAATGATTATTCAAATGATCACAGCATCTTGTTTTGCTTAACATAAATACTCATTACAAGCACTTTATTTGTCCCCACTCCCAAAGGGTAGAGTTGAGGTGGGAGGGATAAGTTTTTGTTAACTGTAAAAAAAAATAAAATCTGGAAATAAGGAAAAAATAAATCAGTTTGGTTTAGATCAAGAGAAAATGGGAAAATAATTGCAAACTATATACACATCAGTGTCATAAATGTTTAATTTCAGTCTAAAACCAACACCACAATGCTAATAAAGACAGTAACCTTTAAGATGAATCTAATAAACCAAATCACTAATGTAATAAAAGACATTGATGACATCCTAAAGAAAGCAATGTAGAATGATTTTCTAGTAGGATTAAAATAAGAATAAAAACAATTTAAATGTTAAAAAAATGTAAGTTCCTTCAAGGCAAAGACTGTCATAGTTCTGATTTTTGTATCTTCACGCAGCTGGGATTTGTGTTGTTTGGATTGAATTTGTCATCTGTAATTAAAAGACACACATGTTTGCTTATGCATCAAGAATAATTTCTACAAAAGTCCATTTCATGATATATTGATTCATTGGAAGGAACACTGGCTCTACAACCACAGGGATTTGGGTTCATATCCTGCCTCTGTATTTGAACCTAAAAGGTAATAAGGGACCATTGGTGCAAGAGTTGTTAACATGGGATTTGTGAACCCTTTTAAAACATATTTTTACAACTGTATTTCATTATAATTGATTTACTTTTATGCTGTGTATTTATTTTATGGATTTAAAAGCCTTATTCTGAAAAGCGGGTTATAGGTTTCATCAGACTTCCAAAGAAGTCCAGGTATGAGAATTCTCCAATGAGAAAAGGTGGTCAGCAGTATCAAGTCAATAGAAAGGAGAAGGATGAGGACTAAGAAAGACCATCAGTTTTGCCAGATGAGATCACTGGGGAGAGTAGTCTCTGTTGAATAATAAAGTTAGAAATCAGATTGCAGAGGGTCGAGGACTCAGTGAAGGAGAGAAGTGGAAACAAGGAATACAGATTTATTTTCTAGGAGTTTGCCTAAAAATGGAGGAGAGCTATAATTGACAGTGTGCTGGAAAACATTTAACAGCTAGCTCTTTAAACACACAGGGCACACTTTTGATCTTAAGCATTATTAACATTTTCCAAATCATTTTATTGAGTCCGGACAATTAGCAAATGACAAATAAAATCTTAATTTGTAGTATAGGTATAAATGATATAAATGCTGATAATGAAAATATAACAATCCTCTGAGTTCTAGAGCTGGCTCCAGTACCTCCCCCAATGAGAGCTTGTGGGAATGGTAGATGCCAGGGGAGATTCTTATTGTTGTTTGCTTTTTTTAAGGATGGGAGAGACTTTGGCATTCTCGAAGGCAACGAGAAAAGAATCAGTAGCTAGAGAGATGTCAAAGATTAGAGAGAAAGGGGATAAGGTGGAGAAGATGGAAGGTGATGGAATCAAGGGCACAAAGTGGGGGTTGGCCTTGGAAAGAAGGGCTACTTCATTGCCACCTCATTTTAAAAACTGGGATATGAAATTCGATGATCTTTAAGATCTCTTATAACCCTAAAATTCTTTGCTTCTACAAATAAGACAAAATTCTTGCCTTTAAGTAGTTTATGGTTTAATTAGGGACATTAAAGCATCAGCATATGAAAGAGTAATCCAATCCAATATAATATAACAAGCATTTGCTAAGCACCTGCTTTGTGCAAGGCAGCTTGCTAGGTGCTGAGGATACAAAGACAAAACAAAACATCATCTGTTTTCTTACCATATGGCACCTATCTGTTCCACCCACAATTCTGGAATTCTAGGACAGTCATGCAAAACAGAAAAAGGAGCTACTAAACCTTACTTAATGATCCCCATGGGACTCATATAAACTTTGTTTTAAAATATAGCATTACTAAGTGACCCTGAGCAAGTCCCTTAAGCCTCAATTCCTTAGCCCTTACAGTTCTACTGCCTTGGAACCCTTCCATAGTATTGATTCTAAGATGAAAAGTAAAGGTTTTAAGAATAAAAAATAATAGTATGTTTTATTGTATTTTTATCTTTTGTTCAAATTTTCCCAATTATATTGGAATCTGGTTCAGACCTTACTTGTGTGACATGTGGGGTAAGAGTTTGATAACTCTATTACAGAGCAAAAAAGAATTAAAAATGAGGTTCTGGAACAGTTAAAAGAAATTTAAATGAATGAAGGCATCTCATAAGACTTTGATGATGACAACAGGCAATAAAATATACAACTGTGATTGAGAATAAAGGAAGGGGGCCAGTTGAGATGTGTACACAGTCAAAAGAACTGTCTTAAAGAATAGATCAGCCCATGGCAGGTGGAAATGGTTTTCAGTTTTCTGGGGGCAGAGGTAGGATAGAGGGTGGAAAGATACTAAACAATTGTCTTGCTCCTAAGACATTTGGGGGATTAGAGCAGATGAATGTAATGTGAAGAAAGTGGAAAAGAGGAGCAACTGAGATGGGGATCTATATGGCAGATGAAAATGATTGGTGTAGTTTGAGGCAAATTGGTGGCATCCTTAATGGATGGATTAAGCACACTGACATATGTATATGATTGGTATAGCCCTCTGTTGTGGTGGGGCTGGGTAAAGTAGAGAGAGGGAAGGCTGGTGAGCTAAGAGTAGAGCACACGGCTTTGTGATGCTCAGGAATTATGATCCATATTATAGGGTTTAGAGAGGCAGCAAGACCTAGTTTGAGCTAGTCTCAAAAAAAAGGAAAGATCTGGGTTCAAGCATTATTTCTGATATATACTATGTGACCTTGGGGAAAGTCACTGGGCAAGTCTATTCAATTCTATGTGACCACAAGTTGCAAAAAAGGTGCGAACTTGAATTAACAGAGGGAGGTTCCTCACCTGGGAATGTCTTAAAAAATTGAAATTCCAAGGCCAGTCCCTATCCCTGCTTGGGAGTTGTAGCAGTTGAGGATAATGATATGGAGACTAATAATGGTTTTTTAAAGCTAGCATTTATATGATGTTTTAGAGTTTGCAAAGCATTTTATATATGTTAACTAATTTGATCCTTACAGCCCTTCGAGGTAGGTACTATTACAAATGAGTAAACTTGTCATGCCGAGGTTAAGTGACTTACCCAGGATCACATAGCTAGTAAATATCTCAAGGAGAGTTCGAACTCAAATCTTCTTGACACTGAGTGAGTCCTGCCTTCTATCTATTGCACCCACCACCTAAATGCTAGGACAAGCAGGATTGATAAATTCATTAACAATCCAGGGAAAGAATTATATTTGCTAAGCATACCTTGGGTCAGGTAAGGCATTTATATGTGAGAGAAGAGCGTTCTGTGGTCAGTTTCTTTTGGTTGCATTGATTTCCTTGGACAGGCCATTGATTTCTTTCCCTCATTGATTTTTTGTTGTACTTAGAGTCTTCCTCCCAAGTTCATTGAAGGTCATTTAGATTCATTTTGTCTCCTGCTTGGCACTTCTCCTTTGGTGCTTGGCACTTCTCCACTGGTGCTTGGCTTTGCACTCACTAATCATGCTTGCTGACAAGTGATTACCCATGAAAATCTTTAAAAGCAGAGGGCGAAAGCTTCTGGAAGCAGGAAAAATTTGAACTTGCAACCACACTGGCATTCTTAAAATACTGATAATCACATGACAAAATTATATATTAGAAATGAAAACATTGGGGGAAAGGGTTATTAAGAGCACTATACAAAGGTAAAGCCATACCATAATTATCACCTGCTTGAATACAAACAAAATATGCTATTTCGCTTGGGATAAATACAAGTGAGAGATATTATGAGATAAATTTCCCTAATTTCCAGCACAAAATTTTAATCCTGTCCAATCTAAGGATATACAAAAGGTAAGTCGTACTTCCATCAGTACAAGTGTTATAGTCCTATTTTACAGATGTAAAAAAAGAATGGAAAAATCAAGTGGATTGCCCCAGAGTGCCCAGCTAGTAAATGCTATAGCTGTAACTAAACTGTGAAGGTCTTGTTTCTCTACAGGGAGACACTATATTGACTAGGCATTATTCTGTGTGTAATCTGCTGTCCTGGACAACTTTGTCCCCATGCTCTATTCCTATATAGACCACACTCTATCTTGGAGGCTAATCTAAAAGTGTTACATTCACTTTTTTAGTTTATTGCCCAGTCCTGAAGTTTATACTGGGAAAATCTCCAAATATAGCTAGATTGTGTCAAGGATATAGGTTGAAGGGGTCCTCAGTTTCCTTTCAAACATTCAAGGAAATAAATGTATATTTCACCCACAGAAAATACAGATACAAAGAACTCACTGGAGTGCATGAACAGATACCAGAGATGTAAGGGTAAATAGAAACCTATAAACACAAATAGAAAACAGAAAAAAATGGTTCTTCTAGCGTCCCTCCTAAGGAACTGAATTCAAGGTGTCTTCTGGGACAATATTTTAACATTCTTGTGGATCCTGAGCTCCACCAAACTGGCAACTCTCCTACTATTAGGCCAGTTTGGGAAATTTAAAATGTGGTTGCCTTCTTGGAGGAATATAAACCACTGAGAGTTCTATGAGTTTGACAAGGGCTGTGTAAGACTCTGGAGGAGCTCAGACCTGTGGGAGATACTCTTTCTCTAAGAGAGATGCTTCTGAGAGAAGGCTTATAGAAGGTCAGGTCACTAAACTCTTGAACTTGAGGCTACTTTCAAGGCAACAATGTAGGCTAGCATTGCCCAGGAAATCTTCCTTCTCTGGCTGGAAGGCTAAAGTCTAGGGTAAAACTGCCAAGGAAAACAAAAGTGCCCTTCCTTCATGTTGGAGTATGGGATTCAGGAACATTGTCCATGCATTCCTCTTTCAGAACACATACTCTTGCTTTTCCCATGTGTTTCTGTAGGAATTCTAATCATCCTGGCTATTGCCATTTCATGATCTGGGGAAGTCTCCTCTTAGGCATTCTATCCTCAGTTTGAATATGTTAGAAATCTATGGGCAAACATACACTTTCTCTAGTCTTTCCCTAGTGCCTTAGCCAACCAGATCAACTTGGAGGTAACTGTAGTCCCTGAAATCTAGTCAGAAGCCATTGCCTTAACAAGAAGCCAATAGGCAGACCTACACTCACCATTCAATGTGATTATCAGATGTCCCTACCAGGGTTACTACCTTGGAAGCTTAACAAGTTAACTATTTTGATCAACTCCCTTTTCCTGTGTTATGATTTAAAGGACTAGGAGAATAACCTGCTAACCAAAACTAATCTCTTCATGATGCATTTCATCATCTTCATGATGAAAGGGGAAGGGGGGAGGAGAGAGAGAGAGAGAGAGAGAGAGAGACAGACAGACAGACAGACAGACAGACAGAGACAGACAGAGAGACAGAGAGACAGAGAGACAGAGAGACAGAGAGAGAGAGAGAGAGAGAGAGAGAGAGAGAGAGAGACTTTGCAGTTTTAAGCTCTTCTTTTATAGTAAAATCATTGTGTTCTTTGTTCTTGGTTTTTCCAAATATGATCAATGACATCATGGGGTAAAGTCTTCATTAACAAGTTTATTGGATTTAAGTGAGACAGATTTGCCCAAAGTCATCAACCTTACTCTTTCTTCTAAAGAGATTCATGTCATGGGAAAAGACTGAAGTCAGGACTACTGAAGATGACCTGGGATTCAGTGGATGACCTTGGGCTCTTTGATATCTGACCAAGCTCTAAGAACTTCACAGCACCTGCTTCAATTGCCTTCATGGCCATTGGAACAATTTGTTTTCATCTGCCCATTCTACCGGGGGAAGTCTTCACATGCTTGGGGTATTCATACTCCTAAGTAATGGGTTTGAATCCTGCCAGTTATCCTCAATCTTGTTTAGCTTATCTGCCCAGATGGTTTTACCCAAGTGTGGCTGCTGTGCATGCTACAGCTTCTTAGAGCCACAGGTGAGAGTTGAGTTAAAGGTAGACATCAAAGGTGGATGAGCATCCCTGAAAAGGACTTGGGGAGCCCTCATACCAGAGCTACTAGTCCTCCCTGAAAACCCCATACACAAAGCAAAATAAAAATATTCCAGAGTAAACATGAATGAGTCATTTATACTTTAATGTAAATTAGCCCCACCTTATTATGAATTAGTTCTATCACATTTCATTTTTCCTAACACGCAGCTGAAATTATCACACTGAATTCGGAGTTTCAAGGGAGGGATGGTATATCTATTTCACTTTGGAACTTGATCTCAGGATGGGTAAGCCTGGGAAAGGCTCCATATGCAGGGGTGTGGGGAAGAGAGGGAGGGAATGGGTCTGAACAGATACAAAATATCCTGAGAGAATGATAATTGCACGCCTGAAACATGAGATGGAAGAGTGTGAGAGATAAAATTAACTACTTTGTTGTTGTTGTTATTTTACCTGGGTTTGCATCTGGTCACCAAGTTTTGCAATTTGATATCAATGTGAAAGCATGACGTAGGTAAGCAGAGCATTAGGCATGAAGTCAGGAAGGCCTTGATATAAATTCCCTCTGATACTAGCTCTGTGACTCTGGTTCAATTACTTCATCTTTGTGGGCCTCAAGTGACTCCCTAGGGCTTATCTACTAAAATTCAGTCAGTCAGTCAATAAGCATTTACTAAGCCTTTGCTATATTTTAGGAACTGTGCTAATCATTGGGGATGCAAAAAGAGTCAAGACAGTCCCTGCCCTCAAGGTACTTACAATTAAATAAATCTTCTGATATGTTTGTATAGTGGGAAAATCTTGCTATATGCTGGCACAGTGGAAAGAACTTTATTTCTGAAGTCAGATGACCCAGGTTCAAAATTCTACCTCTGAAGCTTACTACCTGTGTGAACTTGGGAGTCACTCCTAGACTCTCCTAGACTCATTTCCTTCTCTGTAAAATGAGATGGTTGGACTAAATGATCTCTGAGATGCCTTCCCATTCTAGATCTAGGACCCAATGCAAGGCTCTTTGAAAGGCTTCCTCACCACTCACTGCCATTTCACTGACTGTCCTCCATACCTGGAATGCTGTCCCTTCTCAGTTCTGCCCTCCAGACTTCCCTAGCAGCCTCCTTGCCACAAGCCTCTTCCAGCTCCACTCAGCTGCCAAAGTCTGACCATGTCACTCCATTCCTAGAATTCTCTCCCTTATCTCCAATTCTTGGTGCTCCTTCAAGTCCAAGCTAAAATCTCTCCTCCAGGAGACCTTTCCGGATCTCTTTTAATTCTGTTTTTTTTTCCTCTGTTGATTATCTCTAATTTATCTTGTAGTTGTCATTTGGACATACTTGTTGCAGGGGTGTGCTGGAGGCAGTCTGACCTGACTTGAGAGAGCCACTTGTTAAATCTTTAGTGAGGGCACTTTGGAAATCAGCAAACTCCAAATGGGGTTCGATTATTTGGTTGACTGTGACACTTAAGAAAAGGATGGATAAAGCTTTAATAATACTGTGCTTAAAGATTCTACTAAAAAACATCTATGCACCTGACCCAGCTCCTAGAGAGTCAGTTGTAGAATATTTACCAGTATATCTCCCCCTTGAGATTGTGAGCCCTCTATTACAAGGAATAACTGTTTATTGTCCACCTAACTAACCTTCATAACTGTGCTCAAATCCCTCCTTCTGTAAAAGATCTTTCTCGGTGTCCACCTTTTTCCTTCTCCCCCCTTTATCCCCAGTCCCCCTGAAATCACCTTCCACTTACACTGTGTCTGCCTTGTATGCATATAGTTAGTATTCGATTATTGTCTCCCATCTCCTTAGACTGTGGGATCCTGAAACCAAGAATCCTCTCCCTTCCCAATTTCTTTGTATCCTCAGACTTTAAAAGATGTCTAGCACCTCCGTGCTTTAAAAATACGTGCAATTGACGTTCCTGAGTCACAGTCTTTCATTTGTGCAATAGTGGAATCAGTCAACATTGAAGACCTTAATTACCTAGCCTCCTCACCATGCCCTAGGCTACACAGGTATACCCTAATGGGAACTCTTTTATCTGTATTTGGGGGCTTGTTCAAGTCTGATTAAGATAACACATAATTTGGAGATTAAGTCATGAAATATTATTATTCAGATACCTACAAGACTTTCATCTCTATGGCAGTGGAGATTCACACCCCCCCCCATCCTTTTGAGAACAGTGTTTTGCACCTAGTAGGCACTTAAGCATCCGTGGAATGGAAACTGGACACCCTTTGGGCCCCCAGTTCAGTTTACATTTGCCAAAGAGAAAAGCTGCCTTCCCTGAAGGGGTGTATTAGTGACAGTGGAGAGAGTGAGGGGAGCAAAAAGAAAGAGCCTGGTAGAGCAGGCAGGAAAGGTCACAAAGGAAAGTTAACCCATAGCATAGAAAACGAAGAAATCACTTGTTACATCCCTTGTCACGGGTCTAATTTGTTTAAAATCAAATCCATCTGTTCATTTCACACTCTTTGTTCCACTTCCTTGCTACAATCCACAGTGGATTACTCCATTACTTTAAAAACTGGCTGCAGTTACAATAAGCTAATAACTTATTTTGTGGTTAACTGCGTCAAGACATTTTGGAATAGGACCAACGTTTCCTTTCCTTTAAAAAAAAATCTAGTGAAAGATCCCAGGAGTGTTGCATTTTGACCCAAAGTAATCCCTTAAATCAGGTTTAAAAAACATATTGTTTACAAGTTCTGAAAGTTTTTCCCCACCACTGGGGAAAAGGTCTGCTGTGATTCAGCTCTGCCTTCCCACTTGCTGTTTAAATAACCTGCATGTCAAACCTACATTTGCTTCACATGCTCTGAGCCATTACTAATGACTTTTGGCCCAACCAATTCCGCTTTCTGATGTTGAAATCTAAAATTAAAATGGCTCGTATTCCTTCTCAGGAAAGACTTATCATTTTTCTGTGCAATAAACCAGGGCCCCACGAGGCTTTCAACTCGAGTTGTCTCAATCCCCTGAAGGTGTTCCAAGCCATTAAAGTATGAGCAGTATTTTGGGTTAGCTAATGAATCAAAGGAACATGTGCTTGTATGTAAGATACAATTTAAAGGAACATGTAATTGGTGACATTCCGTAATCCATTCATGGGAACATTTGCTGATGGGGAAAATATTTGATTTTTTTTGGATGTGTGCCTAATTCGGTATCAGTCCATAAAAGCTTGTGGGGGGTCATTATTTTTGATTTGTTGAACATGATTCTGAAGGCAGAGCAGCAATGGAATTTGTGATCTTGCCATGGCAGCTGATTAAGGAATGATTAGCTGGCTTTTTCAACAAGCTTGGATTTGCACTACTTGTGGGTTTTACCTCTTTTTTCTCCCTTCTTGTCAAGCATGTGTTATTGCTTGCTGCTGTCCGCTACTCCTGTCTTGTTTTGAACAGCTAAACATGTTGGAAAATAGAGTATTTATGAAATTGGATATTAAAATGGCAAGCGGTTTAAAAGTGAGGAATGAGTGTTGAAAGATTCCTGCACATGTTCACAGTAATTTTACATTTTTCATTACTGAGGTAATTAAAAAATTCCTTAGGGCTGAATTATAGTAAAATTTTATGTATCCTTATACTAAGCATAAACTAATTCTCTTTCCCAAGGGAGAAGCTTAATTTAAATAAGAAATATTTTTAATTCCACCTAATTTATTCATATTATGAAAAATGGGCATGCCATACTATTTGTATTCAATGCCATTGCTTCCCAAGAATTCTTGTTTGTAGAGACTGTCCGATGTCATGGAAAGAGTGTTGCAACAAGGAACCTGTTTAAGATTAAGGAATCTTAAACTGCAAGGACCTCAGAGACCACGTTTAATTATTTTCCCATTACAGGCATCTCCTCTAGAGCATCCCCAGCAAATGGTCATCAAGCATGTGCTTGAACACCTCCAAGGATGGAG
Source organism: Monodelphis domestica (assembly GCF_027887165.1). Lineage (NCBI taxonomy): Eukaryota > Metazoa > Chordata > Mammalia > Didelphimorphia > Didelphidae > Monodelphis > Monodelphis domestica. Next base: position 162,959,522 of record NC_077233.1, on the reverse strand, counting down.
CACACTAAAGGAACATCATTCCATTTTTTGGTGTGCAAAGTAACAAGATTCCCCCCTTTATATTGAGCTACTATGTCCCCTTGTAACTTCTGCCCTTTAACCCTATTTTTGTCCTCTGGGACCAAGCTGAGTCATTTCAATAACTCTTCAATATGATAACCCTCCAAATATTGGAACACAGCAATCATGTTCTTACAAAATCTCCTTTTCTCCAGACAAAGCATCCCTAATTCCTTCAACCTTTCCCTTCTATGGCAGTTTCAGGGCTCCTCACTATTTTTTATTGCCCAACTATGGACCCTCTCCAATTTGTTAATGTTCTTCTTAAAATGTAATACTTAGGACTGGACAAAATATTCCAGATCGAGTCTGACCAGTGAAAGTATCACTGACCTCATTTTGACCCTGGCTTCTAATCTATATTCTACCATTTATCTTCTTTATGGTTCTTGAGAGGAAAGTACTTTAAAATCAAAATTGGAGAAGAGAGCCAGTCATACTACATAGCATGAAAAAGATTTTATTTTTGTTTGTGAGGAACTCTCACTATGAAAATTCCCTCCCCCACCCCTAGGAAGATTGCAATCAATGACTTTGTAGATGAAATCCTAAGAGACAACTGAGGCCCATAGAGGATAAAAGGGCAGCTGCATAGTACAGTAGATAGAGTGCCAGGTCTGGAGTTAGGAAGATTCAACTTCCCGTGTTCATGTCTGGCCTCAGACATTTATTAGCTGTGTCATCTTGGGTAAGTTACTTGACCCTATGTGCCTCAGTTCCTTATTTGTAAAACAATGTGAAGGAAATGGCAAACCACTCCAGGATTTTTCTCAAGAAAACTCCAAATGGGGTCATAAAGAGTCAGACATGACTGAAAAAATAACTGAACAATAATAAATGGTTTCTTCTGGTCAAATGGTGGGTATTGAGAGTCAGAAGCTTAATTTGAACCCGGGCCTTCCTAACACCAAGTTCTGCATATTATAAAAAAGGAAGTTATTATTTTCAGGTGTGCAATTCTAGGCAAGTCACTTAACCTTTCCAAGCTCCATTTCCTCATCTGTAAAATAAAACTACTAATACCAATGTAATAATTAAAATTGGTTGCCTAATTTGGTTTGACAAAGATAATAATGGTTAAAAAAACAATTATGGTTGCCATTTATAAAAGTTAAAGTTAAACTATGAGTCAGTAGGCTGTTAGCTTTATTTACTGCAAGGTAGAGGGAGTAAAGTGGGAACTATAGGAAGGAGGTAGCAAATATCACCTACCAAAAAAAATAGCCTAAGTCCTGATCCTAGTGCTTCCAGACCACAAATTCAAATCCCAAAGTGAATCTCACCAGAATCCAAAGTCTGGATCAGGAAGACAAAATCTGAAAAGCCAAAGGCTCTGAAAAACCACTGATAGAACTTTAGCGTACATGAGGCCAGAACCACCAAGAGTTCCACCAGAGCTCACGTTCCCTAGACTAAAGGCCACCAAGAAAAGTCAAGCCTCCAAGAATGAAGAGTCAAGAATGAAGAGCCCAAATCTCCCTCAGGCTTCTGCTTATATACAGTTTTCTCCACTCATCAGCTCTCCTCCTCACATCTCAGGAATCAATCACAGCCTTTCAATTTGCCCAGCACTGGGGATGGTGTGGGGTGAGGAGGCAGTGCTTGTGTGGCCTTTTAGGGTGTGAACTTTCTTTGTTAGTGACTTACTAAGTGTTAAGTAGGGGTACTTTAAGTTCTTGATTAACTTAAAATAGACAAAGGAAATAAAAATTCCCTTTCACACCAACCTAGCCACCCTCATTTATGATCATACAAAATAATGCAGATGAAAACACTTTATAAATTATTCCCATCCAATTAGTATTATTTATTCAAATGACTGGTAAATATAAAGTTTTTCTTGTAAGCCATTAGAGCTACAATCTTTTCTTATCAAATAGCCCCTTTCCTTTTGCTGACAAATGTTCAGAGAGTTCCCTTATCTTTTATTTTGATTTCCAAATTTTATTTTATTTTTCCCAATTATATGTAAAAATAATTTCTGACATTTTTCAAAGAATGTTGTCTCAAATTCTCTCCTTACCTCTGTTCTTTCCCTCTCAAGATTCTTCTCACCTCACCCCCATCCCTGTAATCAAGCAAAACATTTCCCCATGATAATTGTTTTTTGAAAAGGACAAATTTTTAAAAATTAAGAAAGTGAAAAAAGGTGGGTTTTTTTGGTCTTGATTCAGACTTTATCAGTTCTTTTTCTTTGGAGGCAAATGGCTTTTTTTTTTATCATGAGTCTTTTGGGAAATTTTTGGATCATTGTACTGCTGAGAATATCTGTTATTTACAATTGTTCATTGTACAATATTCCTGTCACTGTGTACAATATTCTGGTTTTGCTTATTTCTTTCTGTTTTATTCATGTAAGTCTTTCCAGGTTTTTCTGAGCTCTTCCTGCCTATCATTTCTTACAGCATAATAGTATTCCATTACAACCATACACTATAACTTATTCAGCCATTCCCCAAATGATGAGTAATCCCCTCACTTTCCAATTCTTTGACCCCAAATAAAGATCTGCTTTAAATATTTTTGGACTTATAAGTCCTTCCCCCCTTTTTTTATCTCTTTAGGCTATAAACCTAGCAATAGTAATGCTGGGTCAAAGGTTATGTACTATTTTATAGTCCTTTGGGTATCTAGATAGTCAAATTGCTCTCCAGAATGACTGATTCATTTCACATCTCATTCATAAGAGTATTAGTGTCTCAATTTTCTCACATCCCCACCAGTTTTTGTCATGTTCCTTTTCTGTCACAATAGCCAATCTGATCCGTGTGGTTTGACATCTCAGAGTTATTTTAATTTGCATTTCTTTAATTAAAGCATTTTTACATGACTTTGGATTGCTTTATTTTCTTTTTCTAAGAATTGACTGTTCATATCCTTTGACTATTTATCAAATGGGGAATGATTTATATTCTTATATATTCATATCATTTCTTTATGTATTTGAGAAATGAGACCTTTATTAGACTTGTAGAACAATTTTGCACCATTATATTTACTGTTCCATCCTATTTCCCTGTTTAGTTTCTGAACACTATTTCCCTTAAATTGCCCTCTTTTCTATCAGTTCCACCCCCATTCTCTTATTCCCTTACCCTTCTACTATCCTGTAGGGTAAGACATATTTCTATACCCAACTAATTGTTTATGTTCTTCCCTCAAAGAGTCAATTCTGATAAGAGTAAGACTCACATAGTCCCCTCTTTGCCTCCCTCATCTTCTCCTCCACTGTAAAAGCTCTTTCATACCTCTTTTATATGAGATAATTTATCCCATTTTTATTTCCTCTTCCTCCCAATGAATTTCTCTGCCATACATTAATTTTTCTTATATCAATCCCACATAATATTTAACTGTCTATGTATATTCCTTCTAACTACCCTAATAATAATGTAGTTCTTTGGAGCTGAATGTCTTTTGACTCCTGCTTCCTGTTTACCTTTTTATGCTTCTTTTGAGTCTTGTATTTGAGAGTCAAATTTTCCAGTCAGGTCTGATCCTTTATTTCATTGAATACTCATTTTTCCCCCTGAAGAATTAAGCTCAGTTTTGCTGGGTAATTCTTGGTTGAAGACCTAGCTGTTTTGTGCTCTGGGATATCATTTTCCAGGTCTTCCAATCCTTTAATGTAGAAGCTCCTAAATCTTGTGTTATCCTAACTGTGGCTCCATGATATGTGAATTTTTCTTTTCACTGCTTGTTGAAATATTTTCTCTTTGACCTGAGACTTCTGGAATTTGTCTATGATATTCTTGGGAGTTATCTTTTTGGGACCTGTTTAAGGAATTGATCAGTAAATTCTTTCAGTTTCAATTCTACCTCCTGTCTAGAATATCAGGGCTGTTTTCTTGATCATTTTTGAAAGATAATGTCTATGCTCTTTTTTTTTTTTTTGATCATGGCTTTCAGATAGTTCAATAATTCTTAGATTATCTCTCCTGGATTTATTTTCCAGGTTGGTTGTTTTTCCAATGAGATATTTCACATTTTTCTTTTATTTTTTCATTCATTTGACTTTGATTGTTTCTTGATGTCTCAGAGTAATTTGCTTTCAGTTGCTCAATTCTAACTTAAGGCATGATAGTCTTGAATGAGCTTTTATAGCTCCTTTTCCACTTGGCCAATTCTAGTTTATAAAGAATTCTTTTCCTCAGTGAATTTGTGTATCTTTTTTTTCCATTTGGCCAGTTCTGCTTTTTAAGTAGTTCTATTCATTGGATTTTTGGACCATTCGATTTTTCAAAGTATTAATTTCTTTAGTACTTTTGTGTGCTTCCTTTACCAAGATGTGGACTCCTTTTTCATGATTTTTCTGTATCACACTCATTTCTTCTTCTATCTTTTTAGATTTTTAAAATATTTTTGAGCTCCTTCATTATTTCATTTTGGGCTTGGAAGCAATTCATATTTTTCTTAGACGTTTTGGATGTAGCAGTATTGACTATTGTCTTCTTCTGAGTATGTGTTTTGGTCTTTCTTGTCACAAAAATAACTTTCTATGTTGAGTTGTTTTTTGTTTGCTCATTTTATAGTCTTTTTCATTTATTTTAATTTTAAAAATGATAAAATTAGAGTCTGTATCTGAGATGAAGGGAACACTGTTCCAAGCTTCAGGTTCTTTGTGCAGCTGTCTTCAGTGTCAGCTCTGGGTATCTATCTGCTTTCACTTCTTCCAAGGTTGTATGATATAAAGAAAGGTGTATTTAATGCTCTCCAGGCCTGTGTTGCAGTCTGGAAGTAACCACAAGCACTTTTTTCCTGTTAGAACTGTGACTAAGGTCTCCTGTTCTCCTGTGGTAGAAAGTGCTGGTGTGCGTTGGTGCTCTTCCTCCCCCTCAGAGCAGGTCCCAGGACTGTCTCCTGGATCTGTGTATGGGGAGTACAACAAGAGTCTGGCAACCAAAATTAGCAAAGGGACTTCTGTAATATCTTTCTGAACAGCTGTCCAACTGCCCCTTACTATCTATGTCTGAGAGCTCTGGAAGCTTTTGCTGTTGCTTTAGCTACAACAAAGGCCAGTTGCTATGGCCATAGTGGTGTCTGCTATCTCATGCTGTGTTCTACCTCAACACTGGTGTAATAGATACCTTGTGCCAGCCTTTTAAGTTGGGCTAAAAAATTACTTCACCTCAACTTTTTGTGGGTTATGCTGCTCCAGAATTCATTATAGGGTGTTATATCATAGTTTTTTAGAGGTTAATTTGGTAGACATCTGATGGATCCATTTACTTTCTCTACCAGCTTGGTTGTGCTTCCCCTTGGTTCCCTTATCCTAAATAAAATAAAATAAAAAGTTCCTTTGCTTGACCTCAGGTTATTATGCTGTATCTCTCCTTCATATTACAATCAAACTCCTATACATGGTTGTCTACCTAGCTGTCTCTAATTCTCCTCCTCCTTCTTATTTTTCAGTTCTTTATAGTCTGGCTTTCAAGCCTCTGACTTACCTTCAAGTGTTCTCTCCAAGTGTCAACAATTGCTTAATTGCTCAGTTAAATGGCTTTTTCCCAGGCCTCATTCTACTTGACCTCTCTGTTATATTTGCTATTGTTGACTACCCCTTGTCCCTGGATAGCATCTCTTTTTTGTGCTACTACTCTATTGTGGTTCTCCTTGTAAAAATGGAGATTTGAAACCCGGATTTCAATCCTCAGAAGTCCTTGCTCTAGTTCCCAAGATGCCCTCTAATCTCACTGAGATTCGCACTTGGGCGAGATCAAAATTTCTATTTAAACTGGCTGTAAAGTCTACTGAACTCTCTCTTCCTGCTTCCACTTCCAAAGACTCTCTCTCTTGGCTTCCGCGTCTGGGCACACATGGCTCTACCAGGCAGGATGTAGAGTGAGTGATTGTGAATGGGCTCTCTAGGCCTAGACACGTGCTTTCTTATTTTGTATTTTCTTTATTTCTTAATCTTTAATAAACCTCTGAAAATATAATACTTTTAGCAGAGAAATTAATTTTAACTGTTACATCCTATCTGTCCTAGCCTTCTCAGGTTGCTTTATATGATCATCATCCTCTCTTACCCACTAAGCATGAATGTCTCCCTAAGGCTCTAGACCATTTTCTCTTCTATGTTCTCTTTTTTAGTGATATCATCATCTCCCATTGACTCATTGATCCTATATTCAGAAACAAGGGCAATTTTACTATGAAATAGACCATTAGCCTAAACTATTAACCTTCTGGGTTACATCATGTTACTTACTACCCTACTCAAAAATTTCAGGGGCTCCCTATTGCCCATAGAATAAACTCCTCAGCCTTTGAGGCCTTCCCCAGCCTTGTTCTCACCTGCCTTTCCATACTTATTTCATATTATTGTCCTCAATATGCTTGACATTTCAGGCAAACTGAATTACTGGATACTCCCCAAATTCAATATAACATCTTTTTCCAGGGAGACTTCCATTTATATCAGAGAAAAAAAGATGGGTGAGAAGATGAGATTGAAATAACATGCTTTGAGAAATATGGGTAAGAAGTAATCAATCAATTAATTAATCAAGTAAGTAATAAATAAGTGCCTAGTATTAGGCTTATGCTAGGTGCTTAAAATATGACAGAAGTGAAATAGCTGAACCACTTAACCTCTGTCTGTCTTGATTTTCTCTTTGGTAATTTGGGGATAATAATAGCACCCAAGAAGTAATATTTGCAAAGCTCTTTGCAAACCTTATAGTACTATATAAATGTATTCTTGTTATAATTATTATCAGGGTATATAACATAAGTTTATATAAGAAACATAAAATAAATATAAGTTCTATTGGGAAAGGAGGAAGAAAGTACTAGTATCCATGTGGGGAAAGAATCACTTGGAATGGAAATCCAAGAAGCCTTTATGGAAGAAATTTCACATGAGTTCAACTTTAAGGAAGAGGCTTGAACATTTTCTTAATTGGCATAACTCGCTTTAAGTACATCCAAGGCAAGCACCAATTATGAGTAGTGATGTTATATGCCCTCAAAGGCAGAAGTGGGAATACCTGTACCCTGGATGGGTCCTGAGACCTGCCTCTCCATCTTTCCTGTTGATAGCATTGCCAGAGAAGGGCTAGTGATGACTCAAGAGCCTTGCTGCCATGGTGTTCCCTGTTGCTGCACTGTTTACACCTTCCTAGTTATGTTACTTTATGTGATTATGCTAATATTATTATAATAGTGACTTCATAGGTCATGTTGCCCGAAGCATTGTTGTTTACACATTCCAACTGATAGTCTCAAGATGAAAATAACTGAGCAGTATATTTGTTACTATTAGCAGTTGGATTTCTAAAGTGAAAATGCCTTTGGAAGGCGAAGGTATTTCTCATTACTTCTGCTGGGTAGTGGAAGGAGACTGTGAATCTGGGAATCCGAGTATCAGTCACAGCTCCCTATTGAATTTGTGGCTTTCCCCTTTCTGGGACTTTTTGCTCATTTATAAAATGAAGGGGTTAGAAAGAGGGTCTCAAAGGTCCCTGACAGCTCCCAAGTTCTGGAGAGTTCATGAACTTAATATAGGCAGCAAATATTACCCATCATTTTCATTTTAGTCAATTGCTTCTCACTTTTTTCTCAGTAGTTGTTTATCCGTGAAGACTACAAAGGGAATATTCTGTGCTGTGATAATAATAATAATGATTACAACAAAAGAAGAGTGTCAGGAATTCTTGTTGGCATTTTATTTTTCATGGTTTTTTATTCTGCTAACTCAAGATGAGAGAGCTAAAACGAACCTTTAGAGGCTATCTTTTCCAATCCCCTGATTTAACAGTAGAGAACATTGAGGTTTAGAGAGCCCCCAAATCACACAAATAATTAATATTTGAGGTAAGATTTGAAGCCATAGCCTCCAACTCAAGAATTGGGTTTTGTTTTTTTTTTTTTGTACTGTACTACACTGAATGTTTTAATTCCACTTATAGCTTTTGTAATCCCTTCCTCTACCCTTTTTTGAAGGTGATGCAATAGAACAGTGGTTCATCTTATTTGGACAGTTAAAAAAATTCATTTTTATGTACAATGCAGCTGTGCAAACCCTATTAGGAATCTTTCCTGCCATCCATGCTCAAGGCTCTCTTTATTTTAGCCAAAGGCCTCAATTGGACCTGCTGTCCAAAAACTTTTTTGCCTCTCCTTCCAGCCACCTTTCTGCCCAATGTTTTTATAAATCTCCAATTTATTCATGATGGTACAAATGTCTCTGTTTTGAATATTAATCATTTCTACAAAGGTATTTAAAAGAGTGCTAAGTTGCTAATATACACGATCCTCTTTTAACGGTAAATTTCCGAGGAAAGTGCTACAACGAGAGGAGATGGTGATGATAAATTCAGGAGGAGAGGAATATGGAATTCAGAGAGCAGCTTGAATGATTTGCTGTTAGCATGGGGCCCAATAACACTACAAAGCTATAAACTCTGTCGATCTAGATTGCCCAGTTAGGTGGCAGAGATGCAATTTGTCTTTTCTGAAGTCGCCTGCTGCTTGCTAGCTCCATCTCCTGTCACAGCCTATTAGCTCCCCAAGAAAATTGGTGGGAAATTGCCTGCAGATTGTAGGAAATTGCATCTCCAGGCCCTGGAAAAAATGTGGGATAGCACAACACTGACCCTCCCAGAGCAGCTATTAATACAGCAAAAAGTGACCTTTGACTTGCCGAGGAAACGACTTGGCTATTTGCTGAATAAAGACTGTATTATATGTGGCCAAAGGAGGGTACAAATGATTATCCTAGCTAGGCTTGCTGCCAACCTGCTTTTCAAAGCTTCAACTTTAGTTAGAGGGGGTTTGCGTTTGTTTTTGGTGGGGAGTCTTTGAGTGTTGGGACACTGAAAGTGGATGATAGGCTGGTTATGTCATACTTAAAATACCTTTTCCTGGGTCAGAAATTATCAAAAGGGTCTATTGAAGAATCTCTAAAGCAAACAAACAAAAAACAACACCCCACACCCCACCTGCCCCAAATCTCTGAAGTCAATAATTTTTTTAAAAAGCACCTACATGCATGGCTTTATTTTTGCACGAGTTTAATTTTTGCTGCATGTGGTATTTTCCCCCTCCTAATTTCATCCTCCTGTCCTGTCTCTCCTAATTTCAGAACTATTTTCTTCAAAGACCAGCTTCAGAAGTTAGAAAATAAAGATGATACAGTGTTTCACTGGGATCTGTAGAGGGCATATTTGAAGCTTCATTAACTTTCTTTAACTAAAAATAAAGATTCTGACATGCGATTTACAGTCTTGCACTCTTACCTACAGAGACGCAAGTTCTCCTTTCTTGAGGAATCTTTGTAGAATGATACAGCTGCTGGGCAGCTGCTCCTGAGAGGGTACAAAAGGGTTCAGTCCAGCAAGTTATAGACTGTTCTCTGCAGCATGCAAGGCATTTTTACCATCTGTGCTGCTGGCTACTGGGTCCAGAGTTGAAAAGGAGCTATGCTATGCTGTAGGTCTTCATCACCATAAATCCTGGTTTATATATGTAAGCTCTATAGATAATGGAAAAGTAACCCTAAGATCACCTTCAAATTTGAATCCGAAGATAGTGTTGCTCATCTATTAACTATCATAAGACAGAAAAAGATCTTAACATTATACATAATCTTCTCATGTCTCATAGATTTAGAGCTGACGGAGACCCTCGATGTCATCCATTTCTAGTCTCTCGTTTTATAGATAAGGAATATGAAACTGAGAGAGGGCCTGAGACTTGTTCTAGAGCAAATAGTGGCAGAGCTAAAATTCAAACACAGGTCCTCTGATGTCATTTCCTACGCTATTATACAGTGCTTCCCTTCTCTAAGTGCCCGATTCTCCGGATAGGCATCACAGAAAATACCCAGAAACCCAAGGTTGTAATTTCCATCCCCTAATGGTATTCAAGCTGCAGTTGAAGGCAATTAATTAATCAAACAGCATTTTCTAAGAGGCAGCTATGGGCACAACCATGTTTGGTATGTACATGAAGATGTGTGAACAAAAGAAAATCAAGAGACCAGGCTTCCTAATCAGGAGTTAACAGAGAAGTGAATGATGTTTAATCAGGTGGGACGATTGATTGTGGGGCTGGACAAGGATTGTGAAGTAGGACCAAGAAAGCTCTGGGAAGATGTGTTTTCATAAACTAGCAACCTTGAGAGAGCTGAGCTGCCCCTAGGTCTAATTCGGTCCATTAAAGGGGAGAGGGTGAGCACAGAGCACAATCCAATATATGTGTGGCTGGATAGGGGATGTGGGAGCTTAGGAGGGTAGTGGTTAGCATCAGAGAAGACTTAGTTACAATGGAGGGCAGCAGCCTATCCTTCAAAGATTCTTCTGGGGAGAATGACACTGGAAGACAAATAAGGAGACAGTGGTTAGATCAATAAGCATTTCTTCAGTACCTACTCTATATGCCAAACACTGTGCTAAGTTAAGTAGTCACAGAAAGAAGAAGCATGCCTTAACAAGGAGGTAGCATGCCAGTGTTCTGGGAACATTCCCAAAGGACACCAGGCAGGGCTGTTGGAGAAGGGGTGGGGCGGTGATGCTGACTTTGTAGTTTCAGGAAGGTCCTACCTACAAAGGCACCACAGCCAGCTAGTGCTATCTAGTCATTTTTCCTAGCTACCTCCATCCCCATCCTCTAATTATTGGGGTAGATTTTAAGAAACTGTTCTTGTTCCAAAGACAAGACAACCCAATCTGTGTTCCCATAATGATTAATGATAGAGAAGTAGCATGATAATAGTAGGTAGAGCAATGGTCCTGAAGTCTAGAGGACCTGGGTTTAAATCAAATTACTTATTTATCTGGGCTTCAACTGTAAAATGAGAGGATTGGGTTTGATAAACTATAAGGTCTCTTCAAGCAACAAATTTGTGAACCTATATTACATTTGGGCATGCCTTGAGAAATTTTAGTTTGGAGAGATCTTATTCAAACCAATTTCCCTAAAAACTGTATTTCTATCAAAATTTAGTTTGAAAGATGCCTTTAAAAATCAGATTGGGACTTGACTCTACCCTCCAGATAATTTGCAGGAGATCAGGGTAGGGGAAAGAGGGAGGAAGTCCTGTAATATAATAGAGGAAATGGGGGAGAATGGGAATGGAGGCTCTTCCTTTTAAGGCAGGGACAGAATGAGGAGGTGATGTTGATAAGCCAAAGGAGAGAAGGAGGATGGGTTTGTCTTTACCCCCTAAGCTCTCCCTGACAAGCCTCCCCTTATGGTGGCCTTAACTCCTAACTACTGGGTTCTCTGAGGATCTTGTTTGAAGAGGCTTGTGGTGACAGTCTCTGAGTCCTCTTAACTGAATTTATTTGAGGGACACAGAAAAAGGGACAGGGCAGATGAAAGAGCAGGAAATTGAGGTTCAAGAGGGGAGGAGGGAGGAGGTGTCCGTAACTGTCTAATACCCTCCCCCTCAAAGTCAGGCAGATCATGTCTCGGTCAACCTGAACCCCTTGGGGTCAAGGTAAGAAACCCTGGTTTCTTGGCTGTACAATGAGTATTCCCAAGTTCAGGGTTCAGAGAGGCTGGTGGAGATCTTCTTTATGGACAGCTTATATATTCAATCCTGTCCACTGGCTTGTCTTCTTGGGAGGATTTTGGGGTCCGTGATCATAAGGAGAGAGATCGCCGAGTTGGAGATTTAGCTGAAGCCTACTTCTCTGGTGTGTGCCTTTCCTGACGAAGTCTCTCTCCAGCAGCCTAGATGAGCTCTCTCCCCCCTCTTCAAAGTTCTGTTCCTTTTTTGCCCATCCCCCACTGCTGTAGAATCCTGCAGCTCTTCCAAGTTTATTTTCCTTCCAAGACCTCAAACCTCTTACAGTCCCCAGGACACTTAAATGTCACTTCTGACCATTCATGATATCCTATATAGCTTGTCTAATTCTATATAACCTTAACATCACCTTAAGGGGCTAAAGGAAGGGAGATGCTCAGCTGAATAAAGATTTTTTAATTTTGATTACTCGTTTTCTACAGTACTCATAAAAATCACTTTGAAGAGTTTCACAGTCATTCAGGACAAATTTCTAATTCAATTTTATTTGTAAATGTGTGGCATGGCAGCCTTGTTCATTACGTCCATGGAAATCCAAAGTGGCAATGTTTGCCACGATTTCTGATTTTGTGATCTTTGTTTTTCTTCCTTCCTTCCTTCCTTCCTTCCTTCCTTCCTTCCTTCCTTCCTTCCTTCCTTCCTTCCTTCCTTCCTTCCTTCCTTCCTTCCTTCCTTCCTTCCTTCCTTCCTTCCTTCCTTCCTTCCTTCCTTCCTTCCTTCCTTCCTTCCTTCTTTCTTTCTTTCTTTCTTTCTTTCTTTCTTTCTTTCTTTCTTTCTTTCTTTCTTTCTTTCTTTCTTTCTTTCTTTCTTTCTTTCTTTCTTTCTTTCTTTCTTTCTTTCTTTCTTTCTTTCTTTCTTTCTTTCTTTCTTTCTTTCTTTCTTTCTTTCTTTCTTTCTTTCTTTCTTTCTCTTTCTTTCTTTCTTCTTCCTCTCTCTGTCTCTCTTTGTCTCTATCTCTGTCTCTGTCTCTGTCTCAGCTTAGCATACTGTTATGAGGCTGGGTAATTACCTCCAATTTACAACTGAAAAGTCTAAGGTTTAGAGAAGTTTCATCTTACCAAAGGCCCCACCATAACAGATGTCGGAGTCAAGATTGAAATTTGCTCACTCCCCAAACATAAATGGAACTCAGTAGTTGACAGAGCATTCACAGAGTCCCAGGAGAGAAAACAGATTGCTTTCTAGCCCCTGTGGATGAGATCATCACTTGCTTTTCATTGGTCAAATAATTAAGTAAATGCTAGTTGCCAGAAGACCATTCTTCTCCTTTTCAATAAACACTTTCCAATCTCTTGTCTCTTGAGAGAGATCAACAATTCTATTTCCTTTTGTTCTGAATCCTAACTTCCAGTCTAGGGTGCTTTCATTCATCATTGTGTTTTAAGAAAGGTTAAATGAGAGGGTTAATCCAATTCTGTTATGACCTTTGCAAGACTACATTCCCTAGACAAGACAATGGTTAAAAACAAAAGTGACTATGGTTATCCCATCCCTTAGGGAAAGAAAGAAAGAAAGAAAGAAAGAAAGAAAGAAAGAAAGAAAGAAAGAAAGAAAGAAAGAAAGAAAGAAAGAAAGAAAGAAAGAAAGAAAGAAAGAAAGAAAGAAAGAAAGAAAGAAAGAAAGAAAGAAAGAAAGAAAGAAAGAAAGAAAGAAAGAAAGAAAGAAAGAGAGGAAGGAAGGAAGGAAGGAAGGAAGGAAGGTCAGTCAGTCAATAAACATTTATTAAGTGCCTACTATGTACCAGGCACTGTAGAAAGTCCTTCCTTTCAAGGGACTCCCAGTCTAATGTGGGGGAGATAGCATGAAAATATCTATTTATAATCACACTATATACAGGATAAATTGGAAATAAAACAATATTCTTTTGCCTGTACCTATGACTTCATTCACATGGTAGATTCACAAGGCAAAAACTTCCTCCACTGATATAGATCAACACATTTTTTATCTGAAAATTTTTATTTAATTAATTAATTTAGAATATCTTCCTATGGTTACATGATTCATGTTCTTTTCCTCCCCTCCTCCCACTCCCTCTCATAGCCAACAAGCAACTCCACTGGGTTTTACACAACATTATTTTTAACTTAAAGTTTCAAAGAGTTTCCTAGATTTAACTGACTTGTCCCAGAGTCATACAACTGGCAGATGTCAAAAGCAGTACTTAAAACTAGCTTTTCTTGACTTCAAGATACGGTCTTCTACTCAGAGGTAAACAACTTACAGATTGCATGAAAACACTGTACGTGGCCTCCAATGTAATATTTCACTGTTTAGAAATACCTAGTTGCTATAAAAGTTTTCAAAAACTGAAAATCGTGTTATATTTCCCCACCCCCATCATGCTTCTCATTCCTAGATTCACTTTGGTTTTTGACACAAGAAATGTTGATAACCATTTCAGCTAGGAAATGTCTGAGAACAGATTTGATTGGCCCCAGGACCTCCTGCCTCTAGCCCTGGCTTTCAATCCACACAACCACCTTGCTCATATACTTTTTACTGTTACTTTGCTTCCAGCCAAGTCTGACTTTCCCTAGCTCATCTCTTTGATTCCTTGAGCATAATAGCAATAAGTATAACAACAATAATAATAATAGCTATCATTTATGTAGCACTTTGAGGCTTGTAAAGTACTTTACAAATATTGTCTTATTTTATTCTCACAACAACCCTGAGAGCTAAGTGATATTTGAATCTTGATTTCTTTTGACTTCAAGTCCAGTGCTGTGCTTCTCCAAAAGTGACTCTACAAGTGTCTGAGCATTCATTATACCACAGACTTCAGAAAGATCAGCCGAATGTTCTTTGAAATGTATATATTTAGCAGAGTACAGGCTTGATTTTTCTGGGAGCTGGGTCCAGTGGTTGCTTAGTTACTTCTTTGAATATCAAGGAAATAATGAGGGCAGAGAATAGCAGGGGATTTGGAGTCAGAAGGGCTGAGTTTGAATCTTGACATTTTTCTAACAGGGTGTATGTCCTTGGGCAAACCATAACTTCTTAAACCATAAGCTTCTTCAACTACAAAATGAACAAGGTGTACTCAAATAGCACCCAAGATCCTTTCAGTTCTCAATCAGATGATCCTATAATACTACAACATAAACGGAAGCAAAAAAAGCAAGCTATTACTGAAATTCGTAAGTTGAATATCAAAACTTAGTGGCCCAATCTAGGCAAAGTACTAACTTTGTTATCTGGCCTTTGTTGTGATTAAAATTCTCTGGAGACCTTATCTTAATTTTATACTTTTTTATTAATTAGCAAAAAGTGGGCCAGAGAAAGGGAGAGAAAGGCTGGCCATAGTGGCAAGTAGTCTGCAGCATCCCAGCCAGAGACAGACTATGTACCTTCCTAAGTCCCCAGTTCTTGGAAGAAGGGCCCACTTGTCTCCTCTGTCAATTAATGTTCTTTATGAGGTCCCTTTTCTGAGCTTCTCTAATTGGAAGATTCAGACCTCAATCAGGACAAGAGTCAGGTTTTCTGGATGTCGAGAATAACTATTGGCGTGCACTTACCCCCACAGGGCTAGGTGTTTCTCAGCAAGGTGCTTAGCTGATTGGCTTTGTTATCTATGAGAATCCTTGTTTACAGATGAAACAAAGAACTTGTTTCTACCTTGTCAATCCTTATGGAAGATTAAAGATGTAGACAAAAGGAGGGAGGACTCTACTCTTGGCTTCAGCCTAAGGGGAGAAGCCAGTTTGTAGCTTCAGTCTAAAATGAAAACATTTTAGCTTTAAAATCAAAAGTATATTTGGGGAGTCAAAAAGGGATATGAATTAATATCATTTCCACACATTCTATGGCCCATAATTCTATTCACCACAGCTTCCATGTTACAAAATTTGTATCTATTTAGACAATACACTTGTTATCTGCCCTGCCCTTATGTAAAGAGATGAGGGCTTAGTCTCCTGAGTAAATACTTTTTTTGGTTGTGCACCCTTATCTGGAAAACATTTTTGAATATATACTCTATATAACATGTATATAATTAGGATATGTATAAATTACGTATATATAAATTATATACCTATATGACTATACTAATAATTATGTACATTATAAAACCCAAGCATGAGATAAAAATGAAATAATATCTAATCTTAGAGTCAGTAGGGAGCCATAGGAGTTGTTTGAATGAGAGATGGGGGCAATGTCACTGTCCCCCATCCTTTTGGTTGGTCTCCTTGCCTTGTTTCTTGTAGCCATTCCAGTCCATCTACCATTCAGATGGCAAAGTGACTTTATTAAAGCACAAAGCTGACCATGCCATAATAAGCTCCAATGGTTTCCATTATATCCAGGATCAAATATAAAACTTGTTTGGCATTTGAAGCCCTTTACAACTTGACCCTCCTCCTCCTCTTCCTCCTTTTACCCTGCAGATGCCTTAATCTACACATAATTGCTTGTATGTAGTCTCTCCCTTTTGAATGTGTGTTCCTTGAGGTCATACTTTTTTTTTGTCTTTCTTTGCATCCCTTGGGCTTAACAGAGTGCCTGGTACATAGCAGGTACTTAGTAAATGTGTACTCACTCCTTTTTGACGTGCCACATGATCACATTTGCTTTTGGAAGAGAAATCCTTTCTTGGCACATTCTATCATGGTTGCATGAGATTGCACCACACTTCAGGGGGTGTTGTGGGGCGAGGTACAGCAATCTTGAGTCCTTAGTAATGCTACCAAGGCCTTAGAAAGAGGTGATGGGTGTTTTAGTGGGAGGGGTAGAGAAGTGTGTAGAAAGGGATGATGTGTTGGTTCAGGCACTCAGGGAATTATTTGATAAGGTACAGTATTTGCATTCCCAGTTTAGCCTTAAGCTGTACCACTTGCTTCTGACTATTCCCACAAGGCATTGCCATTTTAGTTATTTGTATTGCAATTGATTTTATTTTTCCTTGCTGAACAGACGGATGCACAGCACAAAAACAAAATATGCCCCGTATTGCTGCCTTTTCAGCTTGGGGTGGTGGTGTGTGATTTTTTTTCCCCAGTTAAATCCTATAAAGGAAAACTTAGAACCCTCTTCTGCCAAGACTATTCAGTACATGTCAGCTGTGCTATTTTTCTTTTTCTTTTTTTAAAGGAGCTTTTAAAAACATAGCAAATGTCTTTCTTTTTTTCACAACTTTAAAGTCTAAGGTTTATCCGTAGCAATTTCCTTTGCTTTGGTATGAAGCCTGAAAATACGCCACGAGCAAGACATTTCATCAAAAGTAAAACATTGCCAGTTATTTCCCGTGTTTCCAGCTCCTTAGGAGGTCCAGGCCATTGCACCACTCTGAAGCTACTCGTGTTATGAGGAGCAAAATGAAAGAAAACAGAAATTAAACAATAAGACCGCTTCAGTGCTGATCAATTGCCTGACTATCCCAAGGACCTCAAGATTCCCTTTAGAAAAATAACTTTAATTTAATTGCAGCTTATATGATTTCTTGCTCCTGGGTTTTCCTTTTGCTTTTTATTTAAGAAATTGATTCCCAATTTCAAATAATTTTTTTGGGGGAAGAGAAGAGTCTGTTTATCTTTTCTAGTGAAAAATAAACAAACAACAATCATAAACCAACTTCACAAATGTCCCATTTGCTCCAGAGACCAAGAGAGGTGTTTAATCCCTTTTCAAGGTTCTAGAGAGGGAGTATGGTACAGCAATTTCTCTCTGTACTTCTATCACCCATCTTTGGACCTTTGTACTGGCCATCCCACACATTTGGAGTACAATCCCTCTTTACTTCCACCCAAATGAGTACCTCTTTTTTGAGGACAGCTCACGATCGCTGTTTTGAGCCAAATCTTGCCTGATTTGCCTTCTCCAAACCCAACTTCCCCACTGCTAATGCTCTCCCTTCCAAATTCTGCATTTAAGTACTAGGTTTCTATTTGAATTTATTTGATTTACATTTATGCTATATACATTTTTACTTATACTTTCCATCTCACCCATTAAAATGTAATGCTTAGCACAGTTCTTTGCCCACAGTAGGATTTTTATAAATAAATGCTGATTGACTTAACATCCCTTGCCTCTGTTCTCTTCTCTATAAAATGAGGGAATTGGACTAGATGGCCTTTCAGTTTTTCTCCCCCTCTCAATCTGTCATTGTCTGATCTAGTGTGATTCATTGGAACTCCATGTCTAAAATTTTCCTTAATGGGAATTTTTAGATTCCAAGGTAACTGGTGCTTACAGGCACCAATTTCAGAATCTATAAGATGCATCCGAATAATACCCTATTCCATCCGGTAAAACATACTGTGATTCTGCTGTCTGATATAGTCCTGGCATTCTCAATTGAAAAACTAAAGGTACTGGGGAGGAGGTTACCTATCTCCTAGATCATTTATCCCCTTCATTTTGCTGCTGGGTCTAAGGAGGAATCATTCCTCCTACCCTCCCAAGGGTTCCTCCCTTGTTCCACACCTCCACCTTGATTCAAAGGTATCTTTACTTCTTTTCCCTTCCTTCCTTCCTTCTACTCCATGTCCCTCAAGTTAAGGGTCTAAAGAATCTTTTCTTGGGCAAGACATGTGTCTATAAAATACCTTTTGCATTATTGGATAGTTTGATTTTTCTGCGGAAATCTCTTAGGTTCTCCTCCTCTGCTCAAAAAGCAATTGAAGCAGACTGGGACAATTACTAAGAGATAAGAAACCCCAAAGAACATGGATTAAGTTAATAACTGTTTTGTGGCTAATAAAATTTTGGGTTGATTTCTGCATTTAAGGTATATTTATACCTGATAACATCCCATGTCATGGTCTGCTCTTGTAATCTGGCTATTTAATTTTCTTTTACAACCTTTACCTCCTGTGCCTGTTGGAAGGGCTTTATAAAGTGATGTAATTATAGTTGTTGAAAGGTCAAATGAACTAATATTTGTAAAGTTCTTTGTAAAATTTAAAATTCTTTAGAAATGTTTTAGTTAATATTGTTATTATGGTGTTATTATAGCGTCTACATCTAATTACAACCAAGACAAAAGAAACCTGCTATTCAGCATCTTTTTTTGGGGGGGCAGGGGGAAGTGTTTTCTAATGGTCAGCTATTGTCCTTTCATTTAATGCTTGTTCTTGTTTTATACTATTTTCTTGCTTTTGGGGAATCAGACCAAGAAATAATTTCATTATCCAGTTATACTATATTAAGGAATAAATAAGAATTGCATTAATGCCTATTTTAGTCAGGTTGGTATTAACTAGATTCCATTAGCTGGCATTCTTTTGGGAGGAATATGTTAATTTACTTTTCCATTGCTGAAATAACTTCTCCCTCATCTGGTATTTTTTGGGCTCCTCCTGAAGGACTCTGATGATTCTATCCTAATGACATTTCACCTCTCTGCCAAAGTTTGTCACCCTCTTGGCATCATAGTACATGATAAAAACTTGGAGGAAACAAGAGGTTCTTACAAATGAAGGAAGATTTACTCCCACTGGTCACAAAGCTCAGGGTTTGTTGTCACTACTACTAAATAAGAATAGTAGGAGACAGAGCTCTGCTTTCAAAGACTTTCCATGGAATTGCCTTAGAACCTAGTTGGGATTTATGGCATCTCTGAGATATTGGGGGTAATGTTGGGAATGGGAATGTCTGGGCCTTTGATTTCATTGAAATAGAGAACTTGGGTAGGGGGACTCCCTCTGCCGATTTAGAACAACTGATGTGTGACTTATAGAGGGTTCCCTAAGGGGAAGTAAAGTCATAGCCAGTATGTATCGAAAGAGAGCCTGAAGGGGCAGCTGTGGCTCAGTGGATAGAGAGTCAGTCCTGGAGATGGGAAGTCCTGGGTTCCAGTGTGACCTCAGCTGTGTGACCTTGGGTAAGTCATTTAACCCCAATTGTCTAGCCCTTACAACTCTTCTGCTTTGGAATTGCCTTGGATACTTAGTATTGACTTTAAGAGAAAAGGTAAGTGTTTAAAGAGAAAAAAGGTTCTGAACACAAATCTTTCTTACTCTAAAGTTAGCCTATCTCTTTATCTTAATGGCATTACCATATGTAGTATCTATACTGAAATGTTTACAAAAATCATTTTGTCACACATGATTCTGGAACATGGCTTTTGATGACCAAAGAATTTCTCATCTAATTGCCAATGTATTGGTGATCAAAATTCCCTCAATATTTAACTAGTTCCTTCTTTGACGGAAGTCATATGATCATAAACATAAAGCTAGAAAGTGCCTCCAGTGCCATATCTATTTCAATATCACTTTATAGTTGTGGGAACTGAAGTTCAGGTGTTTGAGTGGTTTGGTCATGATTGCCTGGGAAATAAGCATTAGAGGCTGGAATTAAACCAGGTCCTCTGACCCCAGAGCCCAGAAGTCTTTCTATTTCTACTGTACTCTGACCAGGACCTATCTGAAGCCCATTCAGGTTGATAGAACTGATGAGCACTTATTGTGTATTGTCTACCTTTGGCAGCCTAGTGCCACCTCTATTCCATGGTAAGACATTTGAGTAGGGTTTTTGTAGAGGACAAGAATCATGCCTTCACCAGCAGGAGTCTCATCAAAGAATTAATAGATCTTTCAAGTGTGGCAGATCACTGGTGATTGGTGTCTATGGAGGACTGTGTATTTAAGGCCTCAGGGTCCAAGAAATGAATGACTTTATCTTATGCCTGTGACAGTGGGTAGAGTTGAAGTAGCTTGAGAGTTGAAAATTTCATAAGTGGGTTGAGGGAAGGAGATGAGGAACTCTAAGGGAAGTTTGATAGTCATTGAATGAGAACTGGTTCCTTCAGAGTCCTCAGACTATACTCTATACCCTTCAGTGAAGGAGCATGCAAGATTTTCTTGGACCTCCTTATACCCCCTCAAACCATTGACTTCTTGGCTGTCAGGAGACCTTACATCTCCTCTTTCTCAAAGAAAAGGGGACTATTCCATCGTAGTCTGATGGGACCCAGGAGAACAAAGAGATGTCACAGAGGCATTTTTGTCCCCAGGAGACATTGGTCTTTAATAACAAGTTTACAAGTATTACAGTTTACCACTAGAGCGTGAAACCTGGCTAAGTATCCACTGGATTTCATTTTTGCTTAAGCTGCCCTAAAAAGAATCTACAGTATTTTAAACCCACCTCTAGCATCACTGAGACCCACTGAAAATTAATTTTTGCAGCAATTGAGTCAAGTTTTCCAGGTGAAGAAGAGCAAGGTAAATCAACTTCTGCTCAAGTGTGTAAGCTGATCAGGTGGCCTCAGCATCCCAAGAAAGAAGCCCAAGCTAGGCAGCTCAGGAAGAAACTTTAAACCTTAAGAAAGCTGCCTGTGTTTACATTACTATCACAGCTTGGTGACCCCAAATAACCCTTTGTATAAAAGTTGACAGAGGCCATTACAAAAAGGATTATATTGCACTTCAGTATATATACACATCCTAATTGGGATGGGGTGAAATAATGACCTAGACATAGGATTGTTTCTCTATGCTCCGTTTCCAATTACCACAGTGTGGAGTGGGCATAATCACTTTGTTAACATCAAGTCTATTAGGAGTATTCTTTCAGCCTGTGTCCTGAGACACATAAATTATTATTGAGGCCAACATGTAGAGGTGGAAAACAGGTTCACTGTTCTTTGATCCTTGCTGAAGTGTCTCTGTCTGTATACTGGCCCATTTTATGAATACAGCAGTGAGATAAAGCAGACGACATCTCACATATATTCCTGGTTGTAGATCACAGCTGAATAAACTGCTCCCGGAGTTTTAAGGGTCAGTGCAGTGTATACAGAGAGCAGCAGTGACCTATGGAGTAGTCTCAAGACATAATAAATACAGCCTTCATGCTTTTTTTCCTTTCCTTCCGCTGATTCAGGTATTTTCAAATACTGTGGGGCTCCTCCATGGGTGCAATAATTCAAATCCAGCAGACCATTGTATCAAAGCTGAGTTTTTCACCAGGCTTTTAATTGTGGCCAAACAGTATAGAGCAAATTCTAAAAATGTCCTAGCATATCTGGTGCCTCTTTTTCTATATGGTTATGTGTCTCTTTCTCTTTCATTTTCTCTCTCTCTCTCTCTTCTGTCTCTTTCTCAATATATTCAGTTATTGAATGAATAATAAAGAGAAGTTCTTGCATCTTAAAAAATTAATAAACATGCAAAATGTGAACTGTCTAGTTAACTTTCCACTTTGGTGCTTCAAATATATATTTTTTTCTTTCAGAACCTAAAAATGTGTGATGTAGAAAAATAAAACAAGGAAAAAAACACAAAACCATAAACTATTTATAAATTCCCTTATTACTAGGATTTACCAAATGATTTGAGGAGGAGGATTTCAAATAGTATAAAAATGAAACTAAGCATCAGTTCCTTGAGAGCAAGCACTGTTTCAATTTTGCATTTCTTAGCACAGTTCTAGGAAGTAATAGTAAAATAGTAAGTCATAGTATACACTTTGCATGGTATGGAGTAATAAACACTGCTTCTAGAGTCAGAGGACTCTTCAAATCTTTTCTTTTTTTACTTTTAAGAATATTTTATTTTTTCTAATTACATGTAAAAACCATTTGTAACGGTTGAAGTCTTTTGTCTAATGTTGCATATATAACCTTAGGCAAGTTACTCTACAAGGGGAGGGATGTGAACCATCACCAGGCACTGTATTAATCATTTTACAAATATTGTCTCTTTATCATTTCAACAACCAACTGTTATTATTTACATCCAAGGAAACATTTGACAGAGTTTAAGTTAACCATAGGGTCACATAGCCAATAAGAGCCTGAGGCTGAATTTGAATTCAGGTGTTCCTAACTCCAGGCTCAGCACTCTCAACATTGTCCCAGCTAGCTACCTGAACCTCTCTGTTCCTCAATTTCTTTATCTATAAAAATGGAGAGCTTAGATTCAATGACCTCTAAAATTCTTTCCAGGTCTCAATCTCTAATAATAACATCTAAGACTTGACTTTGGGCCTCAATATTCTAAAAAATATGCTTAATTTTTCTCCCATTCATATCCAAGAGGACACACAGTTTTCACCTTCACCTAATGAAGAAACACTCACCTCCTTTAAGTTGCTTTTTACAACATGATATTAACTTAAACGGGATAACTTTGGACCATCGAGGCAGATCTTTTCAGGCATTTAGAATTTAGGCTGTATCTTTTCCCTTTCCCTTTTCTTTTAATGGTACTAATGGGGTTACTGTGACAGAATGAGTGTTTTGTTTTGTTTTTTGGCTAGTGGTATAGACTTTTATTCTCTCTAAGGTATCACAACCAGCTCTTTAGTTTCTTTGTTCTCCATTCATCCAAGTCCTACCAGTGCCAGTTAGAATTCTAGCCAAAGTGGGCTGGGCTCAGATCCATTCAGAATATAACTCTATGACATATGTATACAATGTATCCACATTAATTATGTTAATTTTAATAATTAATAATGTGTCTACATTAGGCAAAGGAACCAGGACCAGGTTCTTCCCCCAAAGTGAAAAGGCCCATCAGGTTCTCTTATGCCTTACGTTCTAAAATGGAGCCTTCTGAGAATGGGGCCACTTTGCTGGTCAACTTGTGATTTGTTAGTAGATGCACACTTCCTACTCCAGGGCAGAAAGGGAGGAAAAGGGCTATGAATTAGAGGCTGTTCAACAAACGACTGGATAGTGTAAATCGAGTGAGCCTTTCCAATCCCCATTATTCACCTATTACTGAAGTTTGATAGTCAAAAGAGAGAAGCTTGACAAAAGAAGCCCTTGTCACCAGTCAGAGTCCACCAACTATACCCAATACAGCATTACCAGACATATGTAGTAAGAGGTATGGACAGGAGTTCAGAAAACAAAACACAAATCCTTTCCCCATAACCTACTATAACTTAATCCAGATGGTCAAGTTTATGTGTTTTCTTTAAAACGCAAACTGTCTCCAGTGAATTCATTAGAACCACATTGGAGCTTTCCTGCCTAGTAGTTAAAATTTGGGCTTGCCAAGTACTATTGTTCCAAAAAGAGAAGTGATCAGATGTTTAACATTATTTAAGATACAGTCACTGACATTTGGGTAAAGAAACCAAACAGCATAAAATAAAATCCAGATAGGCAGGGTCATACATTAGAGCATTGCTGAGAAGGCCTTGTGCTGGGTAGAAAGTTAGCTTTACTGGCAAGACAAGTGGACCTGAGAAATAGACCTATTAACAGGAGAAATTGAAGAGAGGATGGGTGCTGTGCTGAAGGAATCGTTCTAACTCCCCAAGTGGTGTACAAACATCATCGTTCACGCCTGCTAAGACCTACAGTGAAGTTTAAACCACCTGAAGTAGTGGGCTGTGTGATGTGTTGATTACTAACCTCTTCTGTTTGGTGACCTGGATAGGAGTCAGGGCAGAAAATATATGAAAGGAGAAGAAAAAGGAATGAATGAGAACCCGAGGAAGCCTTGCTGGGAGGCATGGGTAGATCAGTTTGGTTTCTAACATGTTTCAGCTAGAGGCATTTAAACAAAACAAATAAACCGAAAAAAGTGAAGGATACTGTGCCTGCTTGAAAATAATTTCAAGGTCCCTCATTAGCCAGCAATACCTGAACTCTCTCCCACCATCTATTGCTATTGTTTCAGCCTAGCAAACCTATTTACTTGTTTTTTTTATTCACTCATTCACTTATTCATCTATTCATTCACTGATTTATTTTTATCCTTTTTATGATTCTGTTACATCTACTGATTTTGAACTTATCCCTTGACCATCATTTCTATTTACAATAATCTATTCTTTAACAGCCACCAAAACAATTCCCTTTTTTCCTGTAAGGCCTTCTTCCCTCTAACTGCCCACAAAGCCTTTCTCCTCTGAGAGGACTGAAGTGCCAAAAAGAAACCCCTAACTACTCCTACAAAGATTGTTTATGTTTGCTGCCTTTGCTTCTTTGTTACCCACTCACTTCTTAAACTCCTACCATTTTGCTTCTGATCCCAACAGCTGACTGATGGATAACACCACAGTTACCAATAATCTTTTTACTATTGAATCGAATAGTCTTTTCTCCATTCTTTTTTTTCGCTAGAACTTTTCACACTACCCATCTTATATATTCCTACCTGCTCTGGATTCCTTCTATGTTCCTATATTCATCTTGTTCTCTTACCTGTTTCCCTGTCCTTTCTCAATCTCTTTTACTGGATGATTGGCCATTCTAATCTCTTAACGTAGTTGTCCCCTAGTGATTGCCTTTACTAAAGGGTCTGCACAAAGGTACCAATATTTAGTTGGACTCAGATACCTATGAAGGCATACATGTGCTGCCCTTCCCTGGGGAATGAGGTCCTTTGTCTCAGGTTGGGGTCTTCCAACAGCCTGTCCACCATCTCTAGGGTCCTGTTGCTATGGTGCTCCTCTCTGTGTTTATCTCCCTTGTACCTTCTCCTGGTCCAGTTTTACCTTGGGTTCTTTGTGTCGTCACTTTCCCCCTACCACTTCCTTAATTTACTTCTGGTATAAGAACTCCCAATTCTGACTGTCTCTATAACCATCACAACCCCCTACTATCTATTACGTATAAAGTATTATCCTCCAATAGAATTATAATTACTATTTATGTATAGTCTTAAGGTTTGCAAAAGTATAAATTTGTATAAATCATCCCATTTGAGGCCTACAAGCCTATAAGGTAGGTACTACAGGAATTTTTATCTCTACTTTATAGATAAGGAAATGAAGTCAGAGTGGTTAAGAGACTGACTTAACATCATACAACTAGTAAGTATTAAATCCAGGATTCAAACTCAGGCCATTACTACATCTACCATATATATTCCTTTAGGAAAACACTTTTTTTTAAATTATATTCCCAGAGCTCCCTCCAGGACATTGCGCTCAGTAGGCATTCAATAAGTGTCTGTTGAAATTAATTCAACTAGATTCTATCTGTCACCATGCTTCAGGAGAGAGAGAAATCTCAATTCACTAAAAATATATTTTATTCTTTACATTTCCCTATGTCTCCCTTAGATAAACCCTGTAAGGACAATTACATTTAGCAAGCATTTATTAAGGGCTTACTAGGTGCCTGGCTCTGGGAATAAAAAGTCAAAAACTAAGTGATTCTACCTTCAAGGAACATACATTCTACTGGAATAACAAGGACCACAATTTTTCTCTTAATATCAACAGTCCGTTATAGGGCCATGTACCTTATAGGCATTCAATAAACATTAAATCAACTTGCCTCCAAGTACATTTAATAGCACATATATTCTAGTGGGTCAAAAGCTTTCTCTCTCTCTCTCTGTCTTTTGAGCTCTCAGTGGTTTTTTCTTTTCAAATATATACCCAACCAGGTCTGAGTTGTTGGATGCCTCTGAAAATTGTTCTCAGCTTGCTAAACAAGAGTGCCACATGGTTACAGGATTGTATTGTAACCATGCCCCAGGTTTACAAATCAAGGAAATTCCACTCATGTTGTACAAATGGCTGGTTTCTTTTGAATTCCTCCTTTTTCTACCCTTTTCTTTTCCCTCCCCCCACCCCCTTTTTGAAACAAAGCATTCTTGTAAAGCCCAAACACTTAGAAAAGGATCAATAACAGTGAAGTGCTGTCTTTTTTTCAGCTGAGCAAAGCTGGACAAATGCAACTCCAGAAGACTTGCCTCACACCCTAATTGAGGAAAGTGTCAACAAGTAAGAGTTGAATAAAGGTTATACATGCTTTCTGCCAGGGGATGGCATTGGACACACCAGCGTGAACACTGCCTTTCCAGCTTCAGGCTTTCCGTTCTCACTATAGCTTAATGGTTCACAGCCCTTTTATGAGACAGCTGTGTAACAATGAGCCTTTATGACAGGCTGACTCTTTTTTTCCCCCTTTTAAATCTCAAACTGAACTATATAAAACATTCTGTCTCCTATCGTTCCATCAACAAGGCCTGAATAGCCAAGGCAAGTGCTCCTAGAGCACTGGTTTATTTCCTCGGATTTTTTTTTCCACAATAAAAGAATAAGAGAGAAAGACAGTTCAGTGTGTGAAAGATGGCTGGTAACTGCCTCTGTGTGAGGTCCTTGGCCAGATAATCTCATTCCAAAGACCTAGGTGACTGGAATTTCCCTTCCTCCCATCCTCCCCCCCCCCCCCCCCTGCACCCCCCACTTCTCATACAAATCCTTAAGCATTAACTCAGGCGGAAAATGAGTCTACTCTACATTTATCTTACTGAATGGCAGTCAACTCCCGCCTAATCTTTCAACATATATTTGTTCAATGGATCAACAGATTGTGTAAGCAGCATGACGGTTGGATTTAGAAATGTGTCTGCTCATGTTTGGTTTGTACTGAACCATTGACCATTTTGTTTGTGAACCCATCATAAATTATATCTCTGGGTAACCCAGAATAAGGGAAGGGGACAGGAGATACTTCCGCAAACAGGAGGGAGATGCTTTATATTCAATGCCTTTTTTTTTAGCATCTAGTATGCTACCTTTGTGTTTGCCTTTGGAATAATTTGCTTTTCTTTTTTAAACATGTTTAAACCCCAGTTCCTAGTCCATCCTTCTATGAAACTTATGTCATATTAATTCTCTGGCCTCCTCTTCTCTCATGTAAATGTTGAAAAGTTAGCATGGTAAGAAAGTAGGCACTAATTAATGGTAACTCACATTTGTGAGGCACTTTACAAGCTACATATAGTGCTTTACATATATTACTTGAGTTGATCCTAACAGCAGTCTCTGTGAGGATGTATACCAAGTAGGGTTTCAGATTTAGAGCTGGAAAAGATTTCAGTTATAATCTAGTCCAAACCTCATATTTTATAGATGAAGAAATTGAGGTCCAGAGGAATTAAAAGATGTGACTAAAGTCACCCAGATAATGGCTGTACCAGTATTTGAAACCAGGTTCTCCAACATGACATTCATTTCTCTTTTGTTCCTTCACTGCTGAATTATCATCATTTTGAAGTGAGGAAACCCCAGCTCCAAAAGATTAAGCAATTATAAATCCTATAAACATTATTAAACATTTATCATGTCAAGAGCACTGTGCTAGGTCCTAGAGGAGATAGAAAGCTGGCATAAGACAAATACCAGGTCTTATGACGAGTTCATTATAGTAAGGGGATATATGAAATATACAAATAACGATAATACCAAACAACACATATGATAAACTCAACAAGGAAGGACAAAGGCTAGAATTCCAATGCAGGTCTTCTGAGCGGAGGGCAGGACTTGAATTAGAGAGATCTGAGTTCAAATTCCATCTTTAATATATACAGCCTATGTGACCCTGAGCAAATCACAACTTCTCTGGGACTCCAGGAAAGTTTTTAAGATGACCGATGTAGCAGTCCACCCATAGCTATGGGCAAGGGAAACAGTTAGTATGTACAGAGTGGTTTAGAAGAGAGCATGCTCAGTCTTGAGCATGCTCAGTCTTGTGCATGCTCAGTCTTGAGCATGCTCAGTCTTGTGCATGGCTAGGAAAGCCTCTGACCCTTGACCCCAGCTTCCCCCAGGTTAGGTGGGAAAACAAGTTTCTTTGTGTTCACCTGGCTAAGAGAAACCACACCTATACCTTGTCATTAACCAATGATAATCATCCCTATGTATTGTGTCATATCAAAGAGATTAAATACCGAGCCACAGCAAGCTCTGCCTCTCTTCCTCTTCTCTTCCTCACTTGGATCTCAGCTCTCACTGATGCCTGTCCTTGCTGGAGCTTGGCCTCTGGCCAAGCTCCATCTTTGATTCCTTTCCTGATCTACCTCTCCCACCTGGGACCTGGCCTTCGGCCAGGCACTCTCTTTTCTCTATCATATCTCTGAACTGTGTGGTATTAAATCTGGATCACTGGACGGGTATAAACTTTCTGAGTAGTCCACCAATCGGAGTTTCTGCTGTGGCTCCTTGATAATTAATAAGGCCTGGATTTCTGACTCATTCCTGCCACCTCATATCTCTTAATTTGGCTCCGCCACCCTCCTCGCGACATACAGAACTTCTATCCTTCCTCTATCTTCCTACTTTGAGGCTTCTCGCTGGATTGAGGAAGCTTCAACCAATGGCCGATATTTCATTGGCAGAAGCATTTTTCCCTGACTGGGAGTTGTCACCATCCAGCTTTCCAGTGAAATCAAAGATCCAGTCTTTAAACAAACAAATCAACAAATAATTGCTGAGAAACAAAAGGATCCTGACTCTAGGATGCTAACCATCTAGGGGGGAGATCAAATAGTTCTCAGATGTTCAAATGGAACTGTGATCTCAGTGGCTTGGGAGTTCCCTCTAATGATGCAGGGCAGGCACTATCTTTTACCTTTCATTGTATCTCTAGCACTTAATAAAATGCCATGAGATGAGTTAACCCCCTAAGAAAGGCTTACTGAAGGACAGATTGTCACCTATCTCTCTGCTTGTCTGTCCTGTGGAATTCTCAATCATTCCCTCTCATAAATTCACTACCAGAGGTCTATCTTTTGGATTTCTAAAAGCCTTCCTCACCTTCTACCGACATTATCAGGGTCCAAGCAATTATTGTTCCATTAGTCATTTCTTCTTGCCACATGGCCAACCCATCTTCTCTTCTTGCCACATAATTCCTCATAATGTCTTTTACTGCTATTCTCCAATCTTTCTCATTCTTTAGATGCAGCAACCTGCCCAGACCCTCTGAGAGCCTCCTCATTGTCCTTTGTGTGATAATCTGATAATCATTAAAACAAATCTTTAGAGGTAGTATGTTCCTCATCTCCCTGATATAGAGCAACACTGAGATTAGCAATGCTAGGCTGTACGTCATGAGTCCTAAATGGAGCCTTAATTAAGTTTTTTTTTTTGCACTTGTATTAAATTCTTTTAGAGGGATTGGCAGAGGCAAAACAGACCATTGAAAAGTGTGGTGTAGCCTCACTGGGAGAAGAGATGATTGTTCCTCAGGGTCCAGACCCTAGCAGGCAGGGTTGGAGATAGAGAGGAGTGGAAGGGTAAGGACTTTGAGAGTGTGATGTCATGATAATGCTAGCAGGATAGCTTCGACTTGGCTCACAGTGGAGGACTGGGGAACAAGGTAGAAGAATTGTGGCTTCTGGTGTGGACAGGGTAAACTTTGCAGAAAAAGTGACCCTTAAAGATAAATTTTAGAGAGATGGAATGGAGAGAGGACTGGGGAGGAGAAAACATTTTAGGAGGAGGAAATACACAGAGGAAAGGCAAGAGGTATAGTGAAGGAGCAGTATAGCTGAATTTATAGGTTTGTTTCTCAAATACCAATATGGTCTGGTAGACAAAGCATTTGTAATTACAATAATTAATAATAATAATTTACATAAAGCTTTAAGGTTTGCAAAGAACCCTCTTATTCATAAACCTTGGGTCTGGTGGCCAAGCATACCTGGGGTAGCATTCTTATTGCAGTGAAGGGCCAGTGGAAATGCTTCTTTTTGCAGTGGGTGAGTTGACTCTCAGGTATATTGCCAAGGTATATGTAGGCTCATATTATTAATTTTATTCTTAATATATTCATTTGAGGAAGGTGTTATTATCTCCATTTTCCAGATAAGGAAACTGAGGTTTAGAGAGGTTAAGTGATTTGCCCAGGGTTACATGTTGCTAATCCCAATGATCATTTATTTTTTAGCAGATTACAAATCTGTAGATGCCCCAGACATTCTGCTATATCCTTTAGTCTGTTTATTAACCACTAATTGACCTTTTCCTTGAGCAGAGAGAGACAGAACTGAAACATGTTAGAACTGATAAAAAGATTGTTGAGAATGTAAAGATTATTAATTTAAAAAGCATTAGTGTGGGGGCATCCATGTGACTCAGTGGTTGAGAGCCAGACCTAGAGATGGAGGTCCTGGGTTCAAATTTGGTCTCATATACTTCCTAGCTGTGTGACCCTAGGCAAGTCACTTAACCCCCATTGCCTTGCCTTTACCACTCTTCTGCCTTAGAATCAATATACAGCATTGATTCTACTGTGGAAGGTAAGGGTTGAGGAGAAAAAGTATGAGTACCTAAAATAAATGAAAATATGTTTAAATTTGTACAAATACTTCTCAATTTTACAGTTTCACATTTATGAATATGACCCAGGAATACTTTGTTGAACAGTTAGTTGTTCTCCTTCATACTCCAAGAAGAACAAAATGACATCATGATGTTGAAGTCAATGTACACTGTGTCTGACTGTGGTTGATCAGACTAATATGAGCTCAGGACAACAGTGTCACAAAGAGTTCTTGTAAATATTTGGAGCGGAGATATCTCTACATTTGGGCATCTCATGTTTCCTTTGAACTACTTCAATTCTGCTTTGATGTGGGCATTCCATGTCAGATGGTCCTGTGCCAGTGTTTTCCATGTCTCACAATTTATATGAAAATTCATCAGAGACACCTTGAGAGTGTCTTATAATTGCTTCTTCTCACCTCTTTGTGAGCTCTTGCCTTGTGTGAGCAAATAGTCTTTTCAGTAAATATACATTTGGCATTCAAACAAAATAGGCAATCCATCAGAGTTGGTCTCTCTTCAGTAGAGTTTGAAAGGTTGGTAGATTAGCTCCGGAAAGAACCACAGCATCAGGTACCCTATCTTGCTAAGTGATCTTCAGAATCTTCCCAAGACAATTCAAATGGAAGTGGTTCAATTTTCTAACATGATGCTGATATACTCTCCAAGATTTTGGAGACGTTCAGTAATGGGGTCGGTACAATGGCTCTTGTAGTCAACCTAATACCTCTTCTCTCCCACACATTTTTTGGAACCTTCCAAGCACTGAGCTAGCTCTAGTAATGCATGCATCAATCTCATTATCTATGCGTACATCCCTGGAAAGTATATTTTTAAAAATTGTTATAACTTTATTTAACAATTTAGTAAAAGCAGAAATTTGTGGTTCTTAACACAAGGTAAGAAGACCAAAATAGAGTTTAATAATACAAAGTACCTTAAAAAAAAGCATTCAATTCAGGAATCAGTCACTTTAATAGAACTTCCAAATTTTTCCTAATCAAGCCTTAGAATAAATAAAGACCAAGAGCAACATAAAAGACATTAAAAAAAGAAAGTTCATTTTTGCCAATTTTAACACTATCAAAAAATTAGCAAAGCAATATTTTGCTATTATTAAGCTGATAGTATACTATTAAAGCTAATAAACTATATGTTTAATTTTTATTCTTGTACTTATACATTAAAATTTTTTCTCATTTTACTTTCATGATAATGTTGTGAAATTTCTATGGAAAATATTATTATCTATGTTATTGAATATATATTATTATAATATGATGGAATTTCCCCAATCTTCATCCTTCTTGAATTCTGAGCAACATTTGATAATACTGACTATCTAGCCATCTAGATTTTCCTT
Source organism: Monodelphis domestica (assembly GCF_027887165.1). NCBI lineage: Eukaryota > Metazoa > Chordata > Mammalia > Didelphimorphia > Didelphidae > Monodelphis > Monodelphis domestica. The sequence goes on along the minus strand of NC_077233.1, from coordinate 162,927,585 downwards.
CCTGGGTTTTGGGTAGGCACTGAATAAATGCTTAATAAGTGACCAAAATTGCAGCCCATCTTTGTCTGTCCATCTTTTGGGACTCTCAATCATGGCCTCCATAAATTCATTGTAAGGAGTCATCTAACCTGTTGGAACCTTCCTTTACCTCCTCAACCAATCCAGAGCTACATTACCTTTTCTTTCTTTCTTTCTTTCTTTCTTTCTTTCTTTCTTTCTTTCTTTCTTTCTTTCTTTCTTTCTTTCTTTCTTTCTTTCTTTCTTTCTTTCTTTCTTTCTTTCTTTCTTTCTTTCTTTCTTTCTTTCTTTCTTTCTTTCTTTCTTTCTTTCTTTCTTTCTTTCTTTCTTTCTTTCTTTCTTTCTTTCTTTCTTTCTTCCTTCCTTCCTTCCTTCCTTCCTTCCTTCCTTCCTTCCTTCCTTCCTTCCTTCCTTCCTTCCTTCCTTCCTTCCTTTCTTTCTTTCTTTCTTTCTTTCTTTCTTTCTTTCTTTCTTTCTTTCTTTCTTTCTTTCTTTCTTTCTTTCTTTCTTTCTTTCTTTCTTTCTTTCTTTCTTTCTTTCTTTCTTTCTTTCTTTCTTTCTTTCTTTCTTTCTTTCTTTCTTTCTTTCTTTCTTTCTTTCTTTCTTCCTTCCTTCCTTCCTTCCTTCCTTCCTTCCTTCCTTCCTTCCTTAACTAGAGGACTAATAAAACTAATAATATGCACTGAAATATTGGGTGAAACGAATGGAGGAAAGTAAGAGATGAGATATTCTGCCCACTGGACAGTTAGACTCTAAATAATTGAAAGTTTTTATATAATTAAAATTAAAACAATGTCCTAGGAAGCTGCCTTTTTACTTATTTATTTGTTTGTTTGTTTTAGGGAGAGGAGCTGTTTTTAAGATTTAGAGAATCAGGTTTCAAATGAAAGTATAAGGGAAAAGATAAAGCTATTTAAATCCTTTGTCTGGGGTCTTGTGATCTAGATTCTAACTCAAGAGTCCCTGACCCTGATGGATGAGTATTTTCTCTGATTTGTAAGCCATTTCCTGGCTATTTTGAACCCATGCAACAGAGGGCACACTCTTCTTTTTTCCCTTTCTAGCTCTCTTTAGTGTGGGTAGCCATCCCTCATTAGAATGTAGCTTCCTTGCTGGCTTGTACTGGTATCCCCAGTCCTTAGCACAGTTCCTGGTACCACATAGTATGTGCTTTATGAATGCTTTTTCTTTTCCTTATTCATTTCCTAAGCACCTTTTAAGCTGTGCTAGGCCTGGGGATACCAGGGTGGAAATAATAACCCCTGCCATCAAGGAGCTTTTAACCTGAGTAGGAAGAGAACAACATGTAGACATATTAATAAACACAAAGTAGTTTGAGAGTGCTGGTGGAGAAAAGGAAGGCCCCAGTACCTGGCAAGGAATCCATTATGGCCTTATTATATAGGCTATAACACTTAAATTAAGCACAGTCTAGAGACTAACGTTACAGAATTCTGGAAGGGCCCTATAGAAGGGACCTTGTCAGTAGGAAGGATAAAGTTTAGATTCTTTGATATATTTGTTAAACTGTATGGAAAAAAAAAATTTCCCTACAGAGAGGATTAAGATGACTGGAATGGGTAACAGCATTCCTTGTTAAAGCATTACCAAAATAGGGACAGTTATGTTTAAAAAAAACCAAAACAAAAGAGAACAAAAACAACAGAATGTCTTTTTGAAAACAAACAAACAAACAAACATATGGGAGCACCTAGTAGCATCCTCTCTTTGTCAGGCATTGCTGGGATAAAGCTGATGCAGTTTCCTCCCAATTGTTTGCCTGCCATGGGCAACATGGAATTTCATCACTGTTCTTGTCTTCATATGAATGAAACCTCCATTTGCCATTCTCTATACTCCTCTCTCCCCCCTCTGCCTCTAACTGCTGTTCATTTTGGAGGGAGGAGGAAGGTTTAGAAATTGCCCTTGAGTTACAATGGCTTCCAAATATTAGCTCAGGGACTAGGAGGGCTCTGTGTGGCCATGTGCTGTTGTTTGCTGGAATAAATAATTATACAAAGGCCTTGCTCTTTTCTCTCTCTCAGTCTTTCAACAGAGTTCAAACCAGGGTTATTTGCAGGTATCCTCTTGAACGCAACTGAAAGCCTCTGCATAGCCAGGCTTTTCAAAGGCATTTTTGTTTTTCGTTTTTTTTCTTTCCCACCTCCACATCCCTTCTTTTTTTTTTTCTTTCCAGGTCCTTGGCCCAGTTCCTTTATTTCTTTCAAACAATAGCCAGCTCTTCAGTGTTTCTCTCCTCCCCCCATCCCCCATTTCTTTTCAAAGTATCACTGATGCCACTGTGGCTGACTTCCCAATTCGCTGCCATCTATAATTACAGTTTGTTAAATATTTATAGAGGAAAAGCCACATAAATGAATAAACTACCTGATGCATATTTAACCATATAAATAAATATCCTAAGAACTAACTGCCAAAAATCTATTGAAGATTTAAATTAAAAGGAAAAAAAAGCTAAATATATACACTGCTTCTAAATGCCAGGAGGATTATGGGTTGAAACCCGGCTGAGCTCAGTTTGCTTGGGAGTACTTGTTCACTCCTGCACCTGCTTCTTTTTGGTTTCTCCCTTTCTTTTTAAGGAGTAAATGACTTACAAGCTGAAAGCTATCAGAATCCTGCTTTTCTACATGTATCATACATCACTCTTGCCAAGCCCAGATTACAGTACATTATTAACCTACTCAATTACAATGGAACTCCTATGGAAATGCCTATTATGGCCACATTAATATCCCATTACTTCATCATGTTAATGTTATTACAATGGTTACCAGAGGAATTGGGGTTGATTGGTAGCTAATTTTGAAGGGTTAGTGCCCCAAATGCCACTGGGGAAACTCAATAGTAGTGGTAGGAATTTTTCCTCTGCCTTCTCTTAAAAAAAAAGAAAGAAAGAGAAGAAAACCCCCATAAATATTCCCTGCAAAAACACACCAAATAGGCTGTCTGGATTTTCCAGATATAAATCCACTTTGTCAGCCAGAGTCATTAATCTTGTCACCTTGAATTGCAATTTCACAGCATCCTCATATTTTAATGGCAAAAGATGGCTAAATTGCCTTCATTAGAGCATATAAGATATAACAATTAGTATGTATAATTAAATTATTATTAATGGCAATGATGTTACTATGTTTGTGTCTGTATATTACATAGGGGCAGATTCTTATTTATCTCTTCTCGGAGGAGTTCAATCCGAAAAGCAAACAGGGTCAGCAATTCTGGTTTCTGTATGAATTTGTTTAAATTGTAAAGCAAAGGACCCCAAGCAATGAACATTTGAGGTTGTTAAAAGAGGCTTGAAAATCTACTAAGCATGACCAATGGACAATTATTCATTTTTATCATATTTTATCAATTAATCAATCAACAGATGTTGATTGAATGGCTACTACTAGTCACTGACAAATTAAATTTGATCCTTAAAGGTATCCCTAAACCTTGGAAAGTTTGAGAGCCACTGTAATAAAGTAAGGCTCAGTGGTTGATTGTTGCAGTCCATGAAGAATATCATGACCCCAAAGTAATATTCATTCATACCTGTTCTTTCATCTTCCTCTTCCTCCCAATCCCACTTTCAATACAATTTACTTGTTCATCCCAGAAGTATGAAATCAGCCTAGGCAAGTGTTTTTTCCACATCTGTTTAAAGCCATCCACAATCTGGCTTCAAGATTTAGTTGCCTAGATTTCACATCCCATCTTCTGTTCAGTGCTTTCCAGCTATGAAAAATGACTAAATTTCTCAGTGCTCTAGGTAACTCTCTAAGACTATAAGTTGTGGGTGGGGGTGGGGGTGTGTACTAACTTGCATCAGAAGAAGCGCACTTACCCAGAGTTCCCTGTATCAGTGAAATCTCAAGTGTAGTCTTTAATCCACTTTCTGCAGGGCTTGGGACAATACCTTAAATAAATATAGTAGCCACTTAATATATGGTTGTTGAATTGTTATCAAATCAGAAGAGACTGGAATGGAGAGTTTGAAGAGGAATAATATAAAATGACAATAAAAAAGAAAAGAGGAATCAGATCATAGAGGGTCTTAAGTAAGACAGAGTAGTTGAGGCAATGAGAAACCAGTGAAAACTTCTGATAGGTGTCTTAAGACTTGTACCTTGAGATTATTTTTGCAGAAGACATATCTTTTACTTAAATGTATCTTTGAAATCCAATGTTTTGAGGGCTAGAAGCACTTCCCTTTTTAAACTTTATTTTCCATGGCACTACACACACACACACACACACACATATATATATTCCTCCCCCCCCCTTTCTTACTGCCCTCTACCATCCTCTCCATCCCCTACCAAAAAAAAAAGAATTTAAGAAATGGAATGGACTTTGGAAGTTCTTTAGTTTTATGTACATGAAAGTAAACAAGCATCCCTGTTATAATATTGTTGACAAGTAGACATTCAGGCTTCATTTGATGACCTCCAACGGAGGAAACTAATTACCATCAAACACACACAGACATAAGAGATAAATACTCATTTCACTTTTGGACGATTTGCATTACACTTTAACCTTTCCTTTTTCAAGATTTTCTGGAACTTTTAGCCTTTCTACTTACTAGTTCTGCCACCAGGAGCTAAGAAGACCAAGTCTGAGTATGTTTTCTCTTCAACTATTTGAAGACTTCTATCATAGTTCCTTGGACCACATTTTTCCTTCTCCAACACCCTAAGACTTCTCTCCTTCAGGGCAAACATCCCTGTTTTTTCTTACTAATTGTCATTAGTCGAAAATTCATAGTAAGTTTCTGGTTCTTTTACTATTCTAGTTGCCACCTCATGGTCTTGGTTCAATATCTTTCTCACTCATCCCTTCCTTTCTGTTTCGAGTATTGCAGTAGCTTCTTTTTTTAAAAAATAATATTTTATTTGATCATTTTCAAGCATTATTCATTAAAGACAAAGATCATTTTCTTTTCCTCCCCCCCACCCCCCATAGCCAACACGTGATTCCACTGGGTATCACATGTGTTCTTGATTCGAACCCATTGCCATGTTGTTAATATTTGCATTAGAGTGTTCGTTTAGAATCTCTTCTCTGTCATGTCCCCTCAACCGCTGTAGTCAGGCAGTTGCTTTTCCTTGGTGTTTCTACTCGCACAGTTTGTCCTCTGCTTGTGGATAGTGTTTTTTCTCCTAGATCCCTGTAGATTGTTCAGGGACATTACACTGCCACTAATGGAGAAGTCCATTACGTTCGATTATACCACAGTGTGTTTGTCTCTGTGTACAATGTTCTCCTGGTTCTGCTCCTCTCACTCTGCATCACTTCCTGGAGGTCGTTCCAGTCTCCATGGAATTCCTCCACTTTATTATTCCTTTTTGCACAATAGTATTCCATCACCAACATATACCACAATTTGTTCAGCCATTCCCCAATTGATGGGCATCCCCTAGTTTTCCAATTTTTGGCCACCACAAAGAGCGCAGCTATGAATATTCTTGTACATGTCTTTTTCCCCATTATCTCTTTGGGGTATAAACCCAGCAGTGCTATGGCTGGATCAAAGGGCAGACAGTCTTTTATCACCCTTTGGACATAGTTCCAAATTGTCCTATAGAAAGGTTGGATCAATTCACAACTCCATCAGCAATGAATTAATGTCCCTACTTTGCCACATCCCCTCCAGCATTCATTACTTTCCTTTGCTATCATGTTAGCCAATCTGCTAGGTGTGAGGTGATACCTCAGAGTTGTTTTGATTTGCATCTCTCTGATTATAAGAGTTTAGAACACTTCTTCATGTACTTATTAATAGTTTTGATTTCTTTATCTGAAAATTGCCTATCCATGTCCCTTACCCATTTATCAATTGGAGAATGGCTTGATTTTTTGTACAATTGATTTAGCTCTTTATAAATTTGAGTAATTAAACCTTTGTCAGAGATTTCTATGAAGATTTTTTCCCAGTTTGTTGTTTCCCTTCTGATTTTAGTTACATTGGTTTTGTTTGTTAATTTGATGTAGTCGAAATTATTTATTTTACATTTTGTGATTCTATGTCTTGCTTGGTTTTAAAGTCTTTCCCCTCCTAAAGGTCTGACATGTATACTATTCTGTGTTTACCCAATTTACTTATGGTTTCCTTCTTTATGTTTAAGTCATTCACCCATTTTGAATTTATCTTGGTGTAGGGTGTGAGGTGTTGATCAATTCCTAATCTCTCCCACACTGTCTTCCAATTTTCCCAGCAGTTTTTGTCGAATAGTGGATTTTTGTCCCAAAAGCTGGGATCTTTGGGTTTATCGTATACTGTCTTGCTGAGGTCGCTTGCCCCCAGTCTATCCCACTGATCCTCCTTTTTGTCTCTTAGCCAGTACCAAATTGTTTTGATGACTGCTGCTTTGTAATATAGTTTGAGGTCTGGGACTACAAGGCCCCCATCATTTGTAGTTTTTTTTTTCATTATTTCCCTGGATATAAAATTAACTTTGTTATGGTTTTTTCTAAATCAGTAAAGAAATTTTTTTGGTTCAATGGGTATGGCACTAAATAGATAAATAACTTTGGGTAGGATGTTCATTTTTATTATATTGGCTCATTCTGCCCATGAGCAGTTAATGCTTTTCCAATTGCTCAAGTCTAGTTTTAGTTGTGTGGAGAGTGTTTTGTAGTTGTGTTCGTATAGTTCCTGTGTTTTTCTTGGGAGATAGATTCCTAGGTATTTTATTTTGTCTAAGGTGATTTTGAATGGGATTTCTCTTTCTAGTTTTTGCTGCTGAGCTGTGTTGGAGATATATAGAAATGCTGATGACTTATGCGGGTTTATTTTGTATCCTGCAACTTTGTTAAAGTTGTTGATTATTTCAATTAGCTTTTTGGTTGAATCTCTAGGATTCTTTAAGTAGACCATCATGTCATCTGCAAAGAGTGATAACTTGGTCTCCTCCTTGCCTATTTTGATGCCTTCAATTTCTTTTTCTTCTCTAATTGCTACTGCTAGTGTTTCTAGCACAATGTCAAATAGTAGAGGTGATAATGGGCATCCTTGTTTCACTCCTGATCTTATTGGGAATGCGTCTAGTTTATCCCCATTGCTGATGGTTTTAGATATATACTGTTTATTATTTTTAGGAAGAACCCTTCTATTCCTATGCTTTCTAGTGTTTTTAATAGGAATGGATGTTGTATTTTATCAAAGGCTTTTTCTGCGCCTATTGAGATAATCATGTGGTTCTTGTTCGTTTGCTTGTTGATGTGGTCAATTATGTAGATGGTTTTCCTAATATTGAACCAGCCCTGCATCCCTGGGATAAATCCTACTTGATCATGGTGGATGACCCTTCTGATCACTTGCTGGAGTCTTTTTGCTAGTATCCTATTTAAGATTTTTGCATCTATTAGGGAGATTGGTCTATCTGTTTTTGACCTGCCTGGTTTTGGAATCAGTACCATGCTTGTGTCATAAAAGGAGTTTGGTAGAACTCCCTCTTTGCTTATTATGTCAAATAGTTTGTATAGTATTGGGATTAACTGTTCTCTGAATGTTTGATAGAATTCACTTGTGAATCCTTCAGGCCCTGGGAATTTTTTCTTAGGGAGTTCTTTGATGGCCTGTTGAATTTCATTTTCTGATATGGGATTATTTAAGAATTCTATTTCTTCTTCTGTTAGTCTAGGCAGTTTGTATTTTTGTATATATTCATCAATATCACCTAAATTGATGTATTTATTGCCATATAATTGGGCAAAGTAATTTTTAATGATTGCCTTAATTTCCTCTTTATTGGAGGTGATGTCCCCCTTTTCATCTTTGATGCTGTTAATTTGCTTTTCTTCTTTCCTTTTTAAATTAGATTGACCAGTACTTTGTCTATTTTGTTTGTTTTTTCAAAGTACCAGCTTCTTGTCTTATTTATTAAATCAATAGTTCTATCACTTTTGATTTTATTAATTTCTCCCTTAATTTTTAGGATTTCTAGTTTGTTTTTTTGCTGGGGGTTTTTAATTTGATCACTTTCAAGTTTTTTTATTTGTATTTCCAATTGATTGATCTCTGCTCTCCCTAGTTTGTTAATATATGCACTCAGGGATATGAATTTACCTCTGATTACTGCTTTGGCTGCATCCCAAAAGGTTTGAAAGGATGTCTCGCCATTCTCATTTTCCTCGATGAAATTATTAATTGTTTCTATGATTTCTTCTCTAACTAAACAATTTTGGAGTATCATATTGTTTAATTTCCAATTAGTTTTTGATTTGGTTTTCTATGTACCATTACTGATTGTTATTTTTATTGTCTTGTGATTTGAAAAGGTTGTATTTATTATTTCTGCTTTTCTTCATTTGTATGCCATGTTTCTGTGATCTAGCCTATGATCAATCTTTGTGAATGTGCCATGTGGTGCTGAGAAGAAGGTGTATTCCTTTTTGTCTCTATTTTTCTCCATATGTCTATTAATTCTAATTTTTCTAAGATTTCATTCACTTCTTTTACCTCTTTCTTATTTATTTTTTGATTTGATTTATCTAAATTTGATGATGGTTGGTTCAAGTCTCCCACTAATATGGTTTTACTGTCTATTTCTTCCTTCAATTCTCCTAGTCTCTCCATTAGAAATTTGGGTGCTATATTATTTGGTGCATATATGTTGATTAGTGATATTTCCTCATTATCTAAAGTCCCTTTTAACAGAATGTAATTACCTTCCCTATCCCTTTAATCAGGTCTATTTTTGCTTTGGTTTTATCAGATATCATGATTGCAACTTCTGCCTTCTTTCTGTTAGTTGAGGCCCAGAAGGTTTTACTCCATCCTTTAATTCTGACCTTGTGGGTGTCTGCCCACCTCATGTGTGTTTCTTGAAGACAACATATGGTAGGGTTTTGGATTCTAATCTATTCTGCTATTCATCTACGTTTTATGGGTGAGTTCATCCCGTTCACATTCAAAGTTATGATTGTCACTTGTGGACTCCCTGGCATTTTGATATCCTTCCCTAATTCTAACCTTTCTTTTTCAGCTCTAACTTTTTAATCCAGTGATTTATTTTAAATCAGCCCCCCTTGTCCCCTCCCTTGATATATTTCCCTTTCTAGCCCCTCCCTTTTTGTTCCCTCCCCCACCTCCCTCTTCTTCCTTCCCTTTTTTATGTTCCCTCTCCCCTCCCCCCCCCTTGGTTTTCCCTTCTCCCTATCCTTGTTGGCTAAGATAGAATTCAAGATCCCAATGGATCTGGATGTTCTTCCCTCTCAGAGTTGATTTCCCTGAGAGTAACTTTTAAGTAAAAACTCCCTTCTTCTCC